>NC_057810.1:33663760-33871740 GCF_018294505.1 Triticum aestivum
CAAAAGCAATCTTGACCGTTTCGACGATACGAACAACTTTCATGTTGAACGTTTTTTGATCAGAGGTCATCTTGAGGATTCAAATAGCTCGCGCAAAAGATCTCTTTACTCGCGCTACCAATCAGACATGGCGTCTGATGGGGCGCGCCATATTTCGCCTCGTGACAGGGCTGCACTCCGATTGCTCTAACTTTTGCGTACGAACTCAGATTTGGACGATTTTTATATCAAAATCGATTGCTTCGACGAGACGAAGACAACCCGTGTAGATCATTTTTCCATTTGAGGTGTTCTTGGGGGCTTAATCGGCCAAACTGTACTCTGAATATAAGTTCTTAGTACTTTGAGCATAGTTTCGGCCTTAGAGATGAAATCGGACGGCGATGACCCAAACTTCAAAGATGTTCATTCAACAATACGGAACTCTTTCATGAAGATCACTTCTCCATTTGAGGCCATCTTAAATAAGTTATTGACCGTGCCAAAATGTGGTGTCAACACATGCCCCCCTGTTTTTTGGCAAAACTTGTGTGCCGAAAAATAATTTGCAATGTATTTGTTCTAAGGACGATGTCAACACTCCATCGGCCATTATTTTTCTCAGGACGATAATTATGTATCGGCCATGTTTATGCTAAGGGCGATAGTTATATATCGGCCGTTGATTTTAACTTCTTGTTCACATCATACCTTGTAACCGATTACCACCAATCGGCTTTAAAGAGATGGGAATGAACCCGTTCCTTGTAGGACTAAGGAAATAAAACTCCGAGAGGTCACACCCTGTTAAGCAATTTACATCGGGATGATTCCAATCCACCGATGCATCGGCCAAAGCAACACAAGCCGAATTATCCGCGTGAATGATTTCTACCTCATCATCGATCCATTGTATTAAAAATTGATGCATGGTAGACGGCACACATTAGTTAGCATGAACCCAATCGTGGCCTAATATAATATTATAGTTACCTTGCACCTCGGCGATGAAGAATGTGGTGGCCAAAGTTTTGCTTCCCACGATGAGTTCCATGCACATCACGCCTTTGGCCTCTGTCTTTTCTTTACCCTCGAATCCATTAAGTACCATATTGGTCTTCATCAATGCATCATCATCTAACCCCAACTTTTTGAAGACCGAGTAGGGCATAAGATTTACCATAGCACCACCATCAACGAGCATCCTAGCAACCGGCAATCCGTTAATATGACCTTTGAGGTACAATGGCTTTAAGTGTTTCACTGGTTCTCTTGGCTTCTCGGAAATAGCATTCTTAGGACCAAAATTCAGCTGGGCTACCTCCCCTTCTTCACCTATAGCACGAAACTCGGCAGGTAAGTAATATACCATATTAATATCCATACCTTCCCGAACCGGCGTAGATTCATAATCCACCATCTCATCTTCATCTCCCAATGTGTATATTGGGCTTAAAGATTCCTCAATTGAAGGGGATGTTTCAGGTAGTGTAGACGATGTAATAGGGGTCGCATCATCCTCTTTTGGTGGTGAAGGTGTTGCTGCAGCTAATGTAGAAGCATCAGTGTTTTGTTTTTGTTTAGGCCTCCACACTTGTTTTGTGAGTGCTATGGGCCGAATTTCACTAAACAATTCGTCCCTTTGCCTCTCCTCTTTGTGTTCTACCTTCTCGTGGTTCCTCATGCGTTGTAACCTCCTTTTCATGGTCTTAGTTAAACCGGGAGGACACCACTTAGGTTGAGTATATTTGGGATCCCTTGGTTTGGCCTTGCTTGTGCTCGCCTCATGATCATCAACCATGGAACCCTGCTGAACAATAACAATATCACCATTAGAAGTAACCAGATTACCAACAACCGGCTTTTTGATCTCCTTTTGCTTGTCGCATTCTGAAATTTCCGCATTAGGTGACTTAACACGCCACACTTTTTTATTGGCCTTACTTGGAGAATTTTTTGTTGGCCGATTAGCACCATAACTCAAACGGCCTTGGGTGGGATAATAAAGCCTCTCGCGAGTAGGCCTTCTAGGTGTTGTCCACCCCATATGGAAAGCATAAGGAGCCATTGGGGGCTGCCCCCATCCTCCATTGAAGTCTCTCATGTAATATGGTGCATAGGAGGGTTGTGACATCCATGGTGTCGGTGCCCATGACGCATATGGCCTTGCATAGCGTCGAAACTCTTGCTCCGGAAGCAATCTTGAACGCTTCGAATGTGATGGCCGATTAGAGCTAGAACCGGCCGCTTGACTTGCATATTTGGATAGCAGCATATCAAAAGTTGGCTTGATTCGCTTCCGCTTAGCTTCACTCTTTCCCCACTTGCCAACTTCTGAATTCTTGGGCTTGATAAATTTAACATGAGTATCTTCTTGTACTTGTGGTTGCCCCCCGAGTACGGGATTTTTTATGGTGATCTTCAATACTTCCTTGCCATCGGGTTGCTTATCAAGCACAACCTCTCTTCCCAAGACTTTGTCGCCCTCCTTGCCTTTCCTGGGTTCACCAATAACAACATTATCTTTATTAGCAAATTCGGCTATGCTAGGCCGAATTAACATTTTCTTTCCCTCCAAGTCCATGGTGTTCATCGGAAAGGGCTGTTTATCAACTTGCATCTCAGCAAAATTCAATCTTCCATCATTAATGGCCGATTGTATCTGTCGTCGAAAAACATTGCAATCGTTAGTAGCATGGGAAAATGAATTATGGTATTTGCAATAAGCACGCCATTTCAGCTCCTCAAATGGCGGTATGGTGTGTGATATTCTAATCATCTTATCTTGCAAGAGTGCATCAAATATTTTATCACACTTTGATATATCAAAAGTAAACCTCATTTCCTCATCTCGATTCTTGCGAATCGGCTTAAGAGCATTGCACATATAGGGTTTGGCCTTTGAGGACCAAACAAATTCAGTAGTATAGACATCAACCTCATCGTCCGAATTATCATCATTGTGTTCAACCATATGCATTCTAGGATGATCGGTTGTAAACCTATGGACCTCTTTACTTCGACTCTTGGGCCAAAGCTTTTTGTAAGACTTGATTAATGCTCAAAAACTCATAACTTTCTAGCCTCTCTTTAATGTGAGTTTTCAAACCATTAAGAACAAGATCTGCCAAGTCTCTCTCAGTTATCACTAAGCTATAACATCGGTTTTTAAGATCTCTAAATCTCTTGACATAATCGGTGACCGATTCATCATGTTTCTGCCTAACCGATGTAAGATGTGACAACTTTAGCTCATTATCGCCGCTATAAAAGTGATCATGAAACTTTTGCTCTAATTGCGACCATAAGAGAATTGAGCCATGTGGTAAAGCTGCAAACCATGAAAATGCGGTACCCGTTAAAGATAATGGAAATAAACGCACTTTCAATTCTTCCATGGAACTTGCTTCACCCAACTGTGCTAAATACTGACTACATGCTCCCAAGTTGTTTTCGTACCCTCACCACTAAATTTAACAAAATCAGGAACCTTATAACCTTGAGGGTAAGAAATTGCATCGAAGTGTTCAGGATAAGGCTTTTGATACACACGACTCTTTACTTTCGGCTCGTTTCCGAAAGTTTCTTGAAACATCTTATGCAAATCCTCCCTTAATTTAGCTAAAATTGGATCCGAGGTAGATGAAGATGTTTGTGGCAATGACATAGGAGCAACCTGAGTACTAGCTATTGGTGCAACTTGTGGGATGGGCGCCGAACCATAATTCGGTGGAAGACCAAACATGCTTGCACCTATGGGTGGTGTGACAAAGTGATTCGGCGTTGACGCCGAATTGGGCATACTCATAATAGGATTAGGGTATGTAGGTGCAGTCACAAGCTGGTTGGTTTGAGTAGGGCAAAAATTCAACGGCATATTATATTGTTGTTGCATAGGTGGTGCCGATGAAATAGGTAAAATTGGACTAGGGTTTTCAGATATACCAACAGTACCACTAGATGATGGAGGCATATTTTTCTGAGCATTAGCACTAACCACAAAAGAATTGTATGCCATCACATTACCCTTACTAACAAGACTTTCAATCACAGCCACTTGCTCTGGAGAAAAAACTTCACTCACAGTGATTACATCTTGTTCGTCGATGAGGGGACGAAAATTGACGTTTCCAACCGGAGTGATGTTGCCTTGACGGTCCTTCTTGAAACTTGAAAGAAACGCTTCCAAATCCTCCTCCTCGCGCTTCTTCTTGAGCGCCTCAAAAGCCTCTTCACGCTGCTTCTTGCGCGCTTCGTAGGCTTGGCGATGTTCATCCGATAGTTCATCAAGATCGGGCTTAATGATGTTATCGGTGTCAACTTCTGAGGGCTTGGGGAGATTAGACATGGTTGATGATGATTCTTGATCTTTCGTCCCCAGCGGAGTCGCCAAAAAGTGTGTTTGCACACGAACACGTCACCGTGTACCTCCAACGCCGAGGGTGATGCACCGCAGCTCACGTCGAAGGAGACCCGTCTGGAAGCGCGGTACGCAAGCAATCCGGCGGGCGCTTTTGAGCACCCGAAACCCCACGCGCTCGGGAGGGACCCCGTCTGGACGCGCAGCGGCTATGGGCTACCCTAGGTCGGTTCGCCTGCCCCTAGAGCCTCGAGGATCGCTGCCCTTCAATACGAAGAACGAACGAAGAACGAGAGAGAAAGAACAAGGGAGAGATGTAAAACTAGGGTAAAAAGTAGCTGGGTTTTGCGATCGTGTGTTGTTGTTCAATCGGCCGTCACCCCTTAGGTATATAAGAGGCGGCTGGACTTCCCGTGCAAGAAAAAGGCTTGGATTCACGTCCAAAACCCTAGTCAAATTCGGATTGGTCTTGTCCGAACTTTCCAAAACTGTTCGGTTTAAACTGGCTGCACCTTGCGGGTCTTTTTTGTGGTGGTAAACAATCTCGGATGAAAACGAGTCCAAAACCAATCTTGACTGTTTCGACGATACGAACAACTTTCATGTTGAACATTTTTTGATCAGAGGTCATCTTAAGGGTCAAATAGCTCGCATAAAAGATCTCTTTACTCGCGCTACCAATCAGACATGGCGTCTGGTGGGGCGCGCCATATTTCGCCTCGTGACAGGGCTGCACTCCGATTGCTCTAACTTTTGCATACAAACTCGGATTTGGACAATTTTTATATCAAAATCGATCGTTTCGACGAGACGGAGACAATCCGTGTAGATCATTTTTCCATTTGAGGTCGTCTTGGGGGCTTAATCGGCCAAACTGTACTCTGAATATAAGTTCTTAGTACTTTGAGCATAGTTTCGGCCTTCGAGATGAAATCAGACGGCGATGACCCAAACTTCAAAGATGTTCATATCAACAATACGGAACTCTTTCATGAAGATCATTTCTCCATTTGAGGCCATCTTAAATAAGTTATTGACCGTGCCAAAATCTGGTGTCAACAACGTGTCATCATTCTAAAATCATCTTGCCGACCGATCAAGACCCATCGGGGTTTTTTCATTTTGAACTAGGCATAACCCCTTTTCATTTACTAAAGAACAAAAATACTACTGTCTGAGTAAGGGGATATAAAAGAGAAAAGTGAGCCAAATGCATCAACGAGAAACTCACTATGAGTGCTCGTCATCGGAACATCCACTGCGTGACAAAAATTTGACAACACCAAACTAACCTACCACCCGTTCAAAGCTCACGCAGGAGCAGATATAGCTAACATAGGCCTTTAGGCAGAAGCTAAGCAACTCAAACAATACTACAACCAGGAACCAGCCAAAATCAACATCCATCTGGACGAAGCACTTTCTGCGCAACCACATAAATCCTCGTCATGTTCCTTTCATTATCCCAACCAAGTTTGTGTACTGCAAATTTTCAGATTGGTTCCTATTGGAAATTATCTTAACATTTTTATAAAATCCCTTAAGTATTTTATAGAATGGAAAATCTCTACAGAATTTATTAAAAGAACTTTTTAGAATTTGTTTTTGTTAACAGAAAAAATCAACGGAATTTTTCTTAGGGATTTTTTTGAGACTCGCATTGTCACTAGGCCGCCTACAGGGTACATGTCCAATGCACTATTAGTAATCGTCCAACGAATCGCCCTACCAGGCACCGGCGTCCAACCAATTTGCCCCTAAAGAAACGAGATATTTGGATTTTGGCCACTTTGTTCGTGGCGCTTCACAGATTTGCCACTCTGGAGATTGGATTCGCACAATTGCCACTTCAGTTGTTGCATCCTTGATTAGTATGCCATTAGCCCGTTTTAATTGTTTTTTCACATTAACAAGCTAGTGAAAAGACTATCTTACCCTATCCACAAGAAGGAAATGTTCCTACTTCACCACTATGAAGAAGGACAGAAGCTAAGGAAAATCCTGATAATACCCAAGAAGAAGTTGATCCTGAAGATTCTCTGGCTTCCTGCTGAGGTTGGAGATTCCCTGGCTTCCCACATAGGAGTGGGGTAGTTGAATAGGGGCTCACCTTCAACATGCCAAGTTAGTGATGAAGCAATTCTTAGTGTTGAGCCATTGTCGCAAAACGGCCAGAAGTCATCACCATGGGTGACCGGACTGGATCTTAGCGCGTCGAGCAAGGATCATGTACAATGGTGAATGTGTTTGCCATCCCGAGACCTACCATTCCCAAACTATTTCAAATAAATCTATAATACTTCTCCATCTAAAAAACTAGAGGTTTCAGAAGGAGAGAACTCAAACAAGAATGAGATATTGCACTATTAATCTATTATATATGGACCTAAAGCGAGCCTCCTCTTTTTTCAGCAATTTGCATTTTCTTTGGCTCATCCATAGTACATTTTCTAGCCACCGAGAGTCGTGTTGGAGTCATGTACCTAGGATAGGGTCATAGACCTGATCTAAGTACCCTACCCAAGGATACCATTATTGTAAAAGACTACCTTCCAGTCGACCAAAGAGGACTCCACTCGACGGACTCGAAGGACTCGACCATGAAGACGCACTCGACCACCAGAAGGTCAAGAAGCACTCTGTACCGTAACGGTCTGTAGTTAAGTAGACTTTATGGTATTTAAGACACTTTATGTGAGGCGTTACCAGTAACGCCCCAGACTTAATGTACTTTAAGCCCTGCATTACTGAGGGCCGGAGGGGGCTGGCAGGCACTATATAAGCCACCCCTCACCTCAGTGTAAAGGGTTCGCACCCCTGTAATCCTTATACGCATAATCCACTCGACCGCCTCCGGGCTCCGAGACGTAGGGCTATTACTTCCTCCGAGAAGGGCCTGAACTCGTACATCTCTTGTGTTTACAACTGCTCCATAGCTAGGACCTTGCCTCTCCATACCTACCCCCCACTCTACTGTCAGACTTAGAACCATGACAGTTGGCGCCCACCGTGGGGCAGGTGTCTTAGCGATTTTTTGGAGGAGTTGCAGTTCTTCCGAGTACTTTCATCATGGTTGCTGGTGGAGTTTTGGTCGAGGGTCGTGAGATCCGTCTCGGCGCCCTCACCTTCGTCGCCGACGACTCCGCTTGGCTCCAAGAAGCTCCACTCGACGTTGATGCGCTCCCCGTCCGCGGTGCGACGCATTTTTGCGCATGTGTCCGCGGCGTTCTGCTGCGACAACCGTCGACCCCGTATCGGTCGACTCCCCTATCGGTCACCCTCCCGGTCTCCCACCAGCGCAAGCGCTCTGGTCGGTCGAGGCTCCAGCGGTGGGTAAGGCACGCGGTGCCTCGCCAGATGGCCACCGCCCAAGTTGCGGCAATCGAGCCCGACGAATCCCTCTACGGCCTGTTCGATCTGTCGACTGGCTCCGTAGAGACTGCATCCGAGTGCGATAGCAGTGATCCGGCGGCGGAAATCTTGATGGTCAACGGACCTCGCAGTCCTCCTAGCTTCGCCCACGAAGGCGAAGTAGACGGTGGAGGCGACCCCGCACAAGGCCACGAAGAGTACCAACCTGAGCCACTCAATTCTCTGCAAAGAGAAGAGCTTTGCCGCAGGAACATGGATGCCCTGCATACTCCCATCGCGGGAGAAACCCCCGAGGCCCGCGCCTTGGAGGAGGCACGTTTGGCCAACTTGGCTGAACGCGCTCGCCTGGAAAATCTTCAGCGAGCACTCGACGACCGCGCGCGGCAACGAGCACCTGACGCCAATCGACGTCAGCTCTTCCCGCCGACTTAGGTATATCGAACCCCGATTCAGAATTTAGCAATTGCAACCCGTATAGCAGAATCCATCCAGCCCTCTCAGTCGGAAGCTGGCAGAGGCTTGATGCAGATCAGAGATTTGCTCTGAGCAGCAGGAGATCAGAATTCAGCCGTGTCGCAGTCGCGCAACAGAATTCACAGTCGATCCGTCGCTGCGAATACGGTCCAGTCGGCTCACAGTCCTAGATCGCCCCTGCGGCGTGAAGGACGCGAGAACCGGCGAGACCAGTACGGTGACCGACACGATCGTGATGATAGGCGTCGAGTACCCACTCCTCCCCTGAGAGGTGGGTCTTACGCTCCTCGGCAGCAGGACGACAGGCGTCAGCTCAGTGTGGGGCGAAGAGTTCCAGTCGACCCCCGGGAACCAGGCTTCGACGCGCGATCCATCATCGTGCAATGCTTGGTCGACCGAAATAGAGCCCATCGGGACGGCCCCGACCGAGATGCGCCCACGAGCAGTCGAGTGCATGTTTCTTGTCCAGAATGTTTCAACAGGGCTATCAGAGCCGCGGTGATTCCCCCAAACTTCAGGTTGGCAACCGGAGTAAGCAAGTTCACTGGTGAGTCTAAGCCTGAAACCTGGCTTGAGGACTACCGAGTGGCGGCTCAGATTGGTGGTGGGAATGACGAGGTGGCCATGAAGAATTTGCCCCTCATGTTGGAAGGTTCTGCCGGAGCGTGGTTGAATCAGTTACCTCCTAGCAGCATTTACACTTGGGAAGATTTGTCCCAAGTGTTCGTCAGAACATTTGACGGAACTTGCAAGCGACCAACTGGATTGACAGAGCTGCAAGTATGTGTTCAGAAGACGAATGAGACTCTCAGAGAGTATATTCAGAGATGGATCACTTTGCATCATACCGTGGAGAACGTGTCTGACCATCAGGCAGTCTGCGCCTTTAAGGATGGTGTCAAGAACAGAGAATTGAGTTTGAAGTTTGGTCGAACCGGAGACATGACCCTGAGTCGGATGATGGAGATTGCTACCAAGTACGCCAACGGCGAAGAGGAAGACCGACTCCGAAGCGGCAAGTACAAGCCGAGTCAGTCGGAGAAGGGAAACACCAGTCAGAAGCAGAAGCGGAAGGCCGAACCAGCAGCTCCTGGAGAGGCTCTGGCCGTGACTCAGGGAAAGTTCAAAGGGAAACCCAAAGGATCCTGGAACCCTAAGAAGGTGAAGGATAAAGAAGGAAACGACGTGATGGATATGCCGTGTCACATCCACACGAAGAAAGATGAAGAGGGCAATATCATTTACCCGAAGCATACCACTCGCCAGTGTCGACTCCTGATCCAGCAGTTCCAAGGAAAACAGTCCAAGGACAAGGAAAAGGAGTCGGACAAGGCCGAAGACAAGGAGGACAGTGAGGGAGGATATCCGCATGTCAACTCCACTCTGATGATCTTCGCAGATGTGGAAAGCAAGAGCCGACTGAAGGTCATTAACCGTGAGGTGAACATGGTTGCCCCAGCGAAACCAAGTTATCTGAGATGGTCCCAAACACCCATCACATTCGACCAGTCTGATCACCCGACTCATATTGCCACCCCTGGGAGGCAAGCTTTGGTGGTCGACCCAGTTGTCGAAGGCACTCGACTGACGAAAGTGCTGATGGACGGTGGTAGCGGACTGAACTTGTTGTATGCAGACACACTGAAGGGAATGGGCATTCCGATGTCCCGACTGAGCACCAGTAACATGAGCTTTCATGGAGTTATACCAGGAAAGAAAGCCGAGTCACTCGGCCAAATAGCTCTGGACGTGGTGTTTGGTGATTCAAAACATTTTCGCAAGGAGAAGTTGACGTTTGAGGTCGTGGATTTTCAGAGCGCGTACCACGCCATTTTGGGGAGACCAGCTTACGCACGGTTCATGGCTCGACCATGTTACGTGTACCTCAAACTGAAGATGCCCGGCCCCAAAGGAGTGATCACTGTCACCGGTGATCGGAAAAAGGCAGAAGAGTGTTTCAGAAGGGCTCAAAGATTGCCGATTCCCAGGTGACAGCGGTCGAGTTTGAAGAATATAAGCAAAACGCAGATCCGAGTGATTTGCTGCGATCCAAGAAGCCCGCCACAGAATCTGCATTTCAGTCGTCCGGTGAGACGAAGCCTGTCCACATTCACCCGACCGACCCCAATGCAGCCCCGACCCACATCTCCACAACACTCGACCCAAAATAGGAAGAAGCGCTCAGCCAGTTCCTCCGTGAGAACTGGGACATTTTTGCATGGAAGCCAGCTGACATGCCAGGTGTTCCCAGGGGACTGGCTGAGCATCGTCTTAGAGTTGACTCATCAGCAAAACCAGTTAAAGAGCATCTTCGGCGGTCCGCCGTCCAGAAGAGAAAGGCTATTGGTGAGGAAGTGGCTCGACTGTTGGCGGCAGGATTTATCCGAGAGATATACCACTCCGAGTGGCTCGCTAATGTTGTCATGGTTCCTAAGAAGGACAACTCACTCCGAATGTGCATTGATTTCAAGCACATCAATCGGGCCTGCCCGAAAGATCATTTTCCTCTCCCGCGCATTGATCAAATTGTTGACTCGACCGCAGGATGCGAGAGGTTGTCTTTTCTAAACGCCTATTCCGGGTACCATCAGATCCGTCTGTATGGGCCCGATGAAATAAAAACAGCTTTCATCACTCCATTCGGGTGCTTCTGCTATATCACCATGCCATTCGGCCTCAAGAATGCCGGAGCCACATTTATGCGAATGATTCAGAAGTGTTTGCTCACTCAAATCAGTCGGAATGTGGAAGCGTATATGGATGATATCATGGTCAAGTCGCGAAAAGGTTCCGACCTGCTCACTGACCTCGCCGAAACATTTGCCAACCTCAGAAGGTATGATATCAAGCTCAATCCATCAAAGTGCACATTCGGAGTTCCTGGTGGCAAGTTACTCGGTTTTCTCGTTTCCGAACGAGGGATCGACGCTAATCCAGAGAAGATCGGCACTATTCTCCGAATGAAACGCCCTGTGCGAGTGCACGATGTCCAGAAGCTTACTGGATGCTTGGCCGCGTTAAGTCGATTCATCTCACGACTCGGTGAAAAGGCATTGCCTCTTTACCGACTGATGAAGAAGGCAGACAAGTTCGAGTGGACTCCAGAAGCTGATGCAGCGTTTGCCGAGCTAAAAGCTCTGCTCTCCACCCAGCCGGTGCTTGCTGCTCCAATCAGCAAAGAGCCTCTGTTGCTTTATATCGCAGCCACAGGACAAGTCGTCAGTACAGTACTTACGGTCGAGCGGGAAGAAGAAGGGAAAGCCTTCAAAGTTCAGCGCCCAGTGTACTATCTGTCTGAAGTTTTAACTCCATCCAAGCAGAGATACCCTCATTATCAGAAGCTTGTGTATGGGATATACATGACCACGAAGAAGGTTGCTCATTATTTCTCTGATCATTCCATCACAGTCGTCAGCGACGCTCCACTTTCAGAGATTCTGCACAACAGAGATGCAACTGGTCGAGTGGCGAAATGGGCGATTGAACTTCTTCCCCTTGATATCAAGTTTGAGGCAAAGAAAGCCATTAAGTCCCAGGCAATAGCAGATTTCCTCGCCGAGTGGATTGAACAACAGCAGCCGACTGAAGTTCACTCGGAGCATTGGACCATGTTCTTTGATGGCTCTAAGATGTTGAATGGTTCCGGTGCTGGGGTGGTCTTGGTTTCCCCCAGAGGAGATAAGCTCAGATATGTGCTCCAGATTCACTTTGATTCCTCCAACAATGAGGCAGAGTACAAGGCCCTTCTGTATGGGTTGCGCATGGCCATTTCACTCGGCGTCCGTCGCCTTATGGTTTATGGCGACTCAGATTTGTTGGTCAACCAAGTGATGAAGGAGTGGGACGTGAGAAGCCCAGCCATGACTGGATACTGCAATGCAGTGAGGAAGCTGGAAAAGAAGTTTGAGGGGTTAGAGCTCCATCACATACCCCGACTGAAAAATCAAGCGGCTGATGATCTAGCAAAAATAGGTTCCAAGAGAGAAGCCATTCCGAGTGGTGTGTTCTTGGAGCATATCCATACTCCATCAATCAAAGAAGATCCTTTCACTGAAGAAGCTCCACAGCCCAAGAGTGCCACAGATCCGACAGAGGTTGAGGTCCCAGCAGTGGTCGACTTGGTCATGGAGGTCTTAGTGGTCATTCCCGACTGGAAAGTTCCATATATCGCGTATATCCTGAGAAAAGAGCTCCCGGATGATGAGTAAGAGGCCCGACAGATCGTCTGTCGATCCAAAGCCTTTACCGTAATCAAAGGACAGTTGTACAGGGAGAGCGCGATTGGAGTTGGTCAGAAGTGCATAACACCAGAAGAAGGTCGAATCATCCTTGATGATATCCACTCGGGGACCTGTGGTCATCATGCGTCCTCTCGGACCATCTTGGCCAAAGCATACCGAGCCGGATTTTACTGGCCAAAGGCGAACGAGATGGCAAAGGAAATAGTGGACAAGTGTGAAGGATGTCAGTTCTACTCAAATATGTCACACAAGCCTGCGTCAGCTCTGAAGACCATTCCACTTGTCTGGCCCTTCGCAGTATGGGGATTGGATATGGTTGGCCCCTTGAGAACAGGTCGAAGTGGTTTCACTCATGTATTGTTAGCAGTCGACAAGTTCACCAAGTGGATTGAGGCAAAACCCATCAAGAACCTCGATGCCGGTACTGCAGTTACCTTCATCAGGGAACTGATATTCAGATATGGAGTCCCGCACAACATCATTACAGATAATGGGTCAAACTTTGACTCAGAGGAATTCAGGGATTTCTGCAACTCTCAAGGCACACGAGTCGACTACGCTTCAGTCGCCCATCCGCAGTCGAATGGACAAGCGGAGCGAGCCAATGGCCTGATCCTCAAAGGGTTGAAACCCCGATTGATTTGTGATCTCAAACATGCGGCTGGAGCATGGGTCAATGAACTTCCCTCGGTGCTTTGGGGACTGCGGACCACGCCTAATCGGTCGACCGGGAGAACTCCATTCTTCTTGGTCTATGGAGCTGAAGCAGTTTTGCCGAGTGATCTTCTCCACAATGCTCCTCGGGTGGAAATTTACAACGAAGCAGAAGCTGAACAAGCACGGCAGGACGCAGTCGACCTTTTAGAGGAGGAAAGGGAGATGGCCTTGATCCGATCGACCATCTACCAACAAGATTTGCGTCGCTTCCACGCCAGAAATATGAAGAGTCGAGCCTTCCAGGAAGGAGATTTAGTTCTCTGAGTGGATCAACAGAAACAACACAAGCTTGCTCCTTCTTGGGAAGGACCCTTCATCGTCACTAAAGTTCTCCACAACGGAGCATATCGCATCTACAACGTCAAGCACAATATTGACGAGCCCCGGGCTTGGAACGCGGAGCTACTCCGCCCATTTTACACATAGAGTTTTCACTCGGATGAGTTGTAATAAAATACTTCTGTAGTTCATGGATTACAAAATAATAGTGTCATAATTTCTCCATAATTTTTGTCACTTTATTCGTCCAATAAAATTTTCCCCTCAGTGGGTGACTTAGCTGCGAATCCGTTTTGCCTAAGTTTGTAAAAATCCTTGTCGAGTGATGAGCCAGACTCCCACTCGGAAGGCTTAGCTGCGAAACCGTTTCGCCTAAGTTTAAATAAAATCCTACCGAGTGGTGAGCCAGACTCCCACTCGGGGGCTTAGCTGCAATCCAAGTACTCACCTAAGTTTAAATAAAATCCTACCGAGTGGTGAGTCAGACTCCCACTCAGAGGCTTAGCTGCAGCCCAGTGCTCGCCTAAGTTTAAGTAAAATCCTACCGAGTGGTGAGCCAGACTCCCACTCGGGGGCTTAGCTGCAGTCCAAGTACTCGCCTAAGTTTAAGTAAAATCCTACCGAGTGGTGAGCCAGACTCCCACTCGGAGGCTTAGCTGCAGTCCAAGTACTCGCCTAAGAACAAGTACAACGTGCGCTCGCAAGGAGGATGAAGTGCAGGTCGACTGCAACCCTCTCCTCTAAGCTACGCCTTAAGTACAATGTGCGGTCGTAAGGAGGATGAAGTGGTCGACTGCGACCCTCTCCTCTGAGCTACGCCATAAGTACAATGTGCGGTCGTAAGGAGGACGAGGCGTAGGTCGACTGTGACCCTCTCCTCTGAGCTACGCCACAAATACAATGTGTGCTCGCAAGGAGGACGAGGTGCAGGTCGACTGCGTCCCTCTCCTCTGAGCTACGCCACAAGTACAACGTGAAAATCCTACCTAGTGAAGAGCAAACCTCTCACTCGGGGGCTTAGCTGCAGCCCAGTGCTCGCCTAAGGTATAAAAATCCTAGCGAGTGAAGAGCAAACCTCTTACTCGGGGGCTTAGCTGCAGCCCAGTGCTCGCCTAAGGTATAAAAATCCTACCGAGTGAAGAGCAAACCTCTCACTCGGGGGCTTAGCTGCAGCCCAGTGCTCGCCTAAGGTATAAAAATCCTACCGAGTGAAGAGCAAACCTCTCACTCGGGGGCTTAGCTGTAGCCCAGTGCTCGCCTAAGGTATAAAAATCCTACCGAGTGAAGAGCGAACCTCTCACCCGGGGGCTTAGCTGCAGCCCAGTGCTCGCCTAAGGTATAAAAATCCTACCGAGTGAAGAGAAAACCTCTCACTCGGGGGCTTAGCTGCAGCCCAACGCTCGCCTAAGTGAATTAAAGAGAAAGTCGATTGCAGTAGGCACCTTGCTTTAAAACCTGCAAAAGACATTTCAAGCCAAAAACAAGTGTATTCAAACGTCGAATCCAAGTTCAGATGGATACCTAAGGGAACCGAAAGTGCTCAGGCACTAAGCCTGTTAAGGTTTATCGGTTACAAAATCACTCGGCATACCGAGGAAAATTTAAAGTGTCGAGCTCAAAGAAGCTTTTTACCCCTCCTGTGGAGGGCTGGAAGGTGCAACAAACTCATCAAGGTCAATTCCGTCTGCGATCCGAGTGGCAGCAGCGATGAAGGTCTCCATGAAGGACCTGAAGTCGTGCTTCTTGGTGTTGGCCACCCGAAGAGCTGCCAACTTATCTTCTCGCGCATCCTTGCAGTGGACTCGAGCCAGACACAGAGCAACATCTGCGCCACACCTCGCAGAGGACTTTTTCCACTCCTGCACTCGACCAGGAACTATGTTCAGTCGAGCCATCAGAGACTCGAGGTCGTTCTGGAGTGTCTCCCTGGGCCAGAGCGTGCTGTCGATGCGGGAAGTGGCGACTTTCAGCCTTGCAAGATAGTCAACAACAGCAGCAACACGGGACTCAAGTCGGAACACATTCATGGCAACTTCATCGTTCACCGGAGAGTTGACGGGGTCCAGGTTTGGTTCCAGTCGACTAGTTTCCTCTTCAAAGTTTTGGCAAAATTCTGCAAGTACAATTACTGAGTCAAGGCAATGGTCGAATGGAAAGATCACTGTAAAAATGGTTGTTTGACACAAAGGATTACCTTCGAGCATGAGGAACAACTTCTTGGCAAGTCCACTCAGAAAGGCCTCCAGATCTTTCTTCTTCCCAGCCAATTGACTGGCCTTGTCATTCAGAGCAGCTTTGTCGTTTTTCAGTCGACTAACCTCCTTGTTGGCAATCTCAAGAGCAGCTTTCAGATTAGTATTTTCCTCTTCGAGCTTGGTGACTGAAGCTAACTTCTCGTCAGCAAGTTTGGTCTTCTCAGCCAGTTCAAGATCTTTCTTCTTCTGGGCCTCCTTCACCTTGCCTGTAAAGCAGATGAAGGTCAGATTTTTAAAACAGATGAAGGACAAAAACAGTCGTCGAGGTCTCACCAAACATACCTTTGGTCTCCTCCTTCGCCTTCGTCAGATTCTCTTGGACCAGCTTCAGATCCAGCTCGAGTTGGATGTGCTTGTTCTCCAGCTCGGTATAACGAGCCGCAAGGTCACAGGATTTCTGCGAAGAACCAATCGACAAAATGTCAAGGATAATTCACTTCCGAGTGGATAAGAGAAAATCATGCGTTTCTAAGACTACAACCGAATACAAACATTCGACCGTAGTCTCGGGGACTACACCCAATGGGTGCACTCAGCGTGCCCCCACTAGTTCTATTAAAGATAGAGTCGACCAGTCGACCCTAAAAAAAACAAGACATATTCTTCAGACTGTAATCGACTGCAAGCAGTCGACCACAGTCTCGGGGACTACACCCAGTGGGTGCACTCAGCGTGCCCCCACCGGTTTGAGAAATCCATTCGACTCAGTCGAATGACGGAAAGACTTAACTTATAAAGCCTAAGGCCGACTGCCAGCAGTCGACCTTAGCCTTGGGGACTACACCCAGCGGGTGCACTCAGCGTGCCCCCGCTAACACGGAGTTTCAATCGACACACCCAGTGGGTGATTGCTACTATGGATTCCGGAAAGAAAAGCTTTTTGATAGCATATCCTAACAGAACGAGCGATTCGACTGACCTGAACATTGCTTTGAAGAGCAGAACTGGCGTCGTAGGCTGCCTGGCTTGCCTCCCGGATGGCCTTCACCTGCTCCATCATGATCCCCTCCTAGCGTATCGCTTCCTTTGCAGCACTGGCTTGGTCCTCTGGGACGTGATGTGTCGTGAAGAGAGAAGGTTGCGCGGCACTCGACGAAGCAGGAAGAGCACTCGTCATTGGCACCGCGAAGGACACAGTGTGCCGAGTGGTGTCCTCTTCCCCCGCGATCAGAGTCTCGAGTGCCGTTACATCCTGGGCCGCCCTGCTGGCAGACGCTTTCCTGCTCCTCCTGTGCTTCAGCGGTTCCTCGTCATCGTCGTCATCAGGAAGGGTGATAACGACATTGGATGAAGCTACAGAAAAGAATCAGAATTAGAGACGAAGAGTCAATCGACTAAAAACGGAATTAAGAGAGTGGTACCAGGTTTTGAAGTTGCGGCATCCTCCATCTCAAGATCGTCAGCCCTGGCTGAGGTATCGGAAGTAGCAGCACTGCAGTTCCAAAAAATCAGTCGGCTAACTCAAGTATCAATCAGAGATAAAGCTCGCACAAAACAAGAAGACTCAAGCGGCATGTTTACCATGATATGGTGGGGATGGACACCTTCATCTTCGGCAGGACCTTGGTCGGCTTTGACGATGCCACCCTGGACTGCTTCGGTGCCTTTTCAGTCGGCACCGGAGAAGTGGTCCGAGGGCGCTTGGTCGACTGCGCGACAGTCGCAACCCCCTTACCACGTTCAGTCGCAGGGTCATGGTCAAGCTTCGACCGCCTTTCCAAGCGCGGTGGTGCGACCTCCTCCTCCTCCTCTTCTTCTTCCTCCTCCTCATCATCATCATCATCATCTTCTTCAGCAGCATCCGAGTCCCACTCCTCCTGGCTCTCGCCCCCGCTCGCTTCTCCCTCTTCAGTCGGAGTCTGGGCTCCATTGGGCATCGAGTACAGTTCGGTGAGGGCCTGTTGGACATCAAGACAAAGATCAATCGACCAATTTGCAGAAAAAACGGAAATAAATATGGCAAGAATACAATTGGAGGTAGAGTGGGCATACCTTGTCTGGAATGTTGTGATGGTCGAGTGGAGGAATCCTCCTGGCTCCACGAGGGTTATCCTTGTTCCCAGTGACCGCGGCCATCCACCTTTCCAGCGTGGCATCGTCGACTGCTTCTGGATTGATCCGAGTCTCATCTTCAGTCCCGTGGTACAACCACATGCAATGGCTCCGGAACTGAAGGGGCTGGATACGCCGCCTAAGAAAAACCTCCAGGAGATCCATACCCGTCACTCCCTCCCGAACCAACTGGACTACGCGCTCCATCAGCATCTTCACGTCGGCTTTCTCCTCCGGAATCACCTTCAAAGAGGAGGGTTTGTTGACTCAGTCCATGGTAAACTGAGGGAGTCCACTCGACTGCCCCGGCGTCGGCTCATTCTGGCAGTAGAACCAGGTCGACTGCCAGCCTCTGACCGACTCGGGGAACGTCATGGCTGGGAAGGTGCTCTTGTTCCTCATCTGGATCCCCAGACCTCCACACATCTGGACAACTTTGGTTTTGTCGTCATCTGGACTCGCCTTCTTCACGGTCTGAGAGCGACACGTGAATATGTTCTTGAACAGGCCCCAGTGCGGTCGGCAACACAGAAATTTCTCACACATGGACGCAAATGTGGCAAGGTAGGCGATAGAATTCGGGGTGAAGTGGTGGAGTTGCGCTCCAAAGAAGTTCAAGAAACCACGGAAGAAAACACTCGGTGGCAAAGAAAATCCGCGGTCGACATGGGTAGCCAGGATCACGCACTCACCCTCTTTTGGCTGGGGCTCCCACTCGTTCCCCGGGAGCCTTGCTGCTCCGTGGGGGATCAGACCATCGTTGGCCATGTCGAGGAGATCCTTCTCCGTGATGGTCGACCGGATCCAATCTCCTTGGACCCAGCCGTTCGGCAGACGAGATCTAGACGAAGACCCGCCGCGACTGGTGGTCCTCCCTTTCCCCTTCGCAGTCGCCGACGCCTTCTTTGCGCGTTCCAGCGCCGCCGTCTTCTCCTTCACCATGGCTTCCGGCGAGATGCGCGAGGAGCGGTTGTGCGGAGGCGAGAGCGGGCGCGGTGGGCGGAGACGAGGAGAGCAGAGAGAGAATGCAGAGATACTGTTCAAAGACCCTCGCCGGGCGCCTTTATAAGATCCCTTCCGAGTGGATGACAGGTGGGCCCGGCCAATCCAATCACATCCCGAAACAGTCGGGCGGACGCGATACGTGGCGAAAAAGGCGGCGCGAGAATCGAGGCGTTTATGCCCTATCCCATCCGAGCGCCGCGGTCCGCCCCGCTTCGCGCTTCCCCAAATTTCGCATCCCGCAGAATCCGCGAACGGCAGATCGGTCTGTCAGACGCGGGATTTCCTGCGATCCGTCGCTCAGAAATTGTTAAGTTCAAACGGTCACTCGACGAAAGAAAAGAATGGATCAAGTCGACTGAAGAAAAGTTGATGATTATCAACGAAGAGATTATTGGTCCAAGGCAACACATATCCAGAACGCAGAAGTCAGTCGGAAATAATATCAACTCCTTCCTCACTCAAGCCTCAATCCATTCGGGGGCTAATGTTGGAGTCATGTACCTAGGATAGGGTCATAGACCTGATCTAAGTACCCTACCCAAGGATTCCATTATTGTAAGAGACTACCTTCCAGTCGACCAAAGAGGACTCCACTCGACGGACTCGACCATGAAGACGCACTCGACCACCAGAAGGTCAAGAAGCACTCTGTACCGTAACGGACTGTAGTTAAGTAGACTTTATGGTATTTAAGACACTTTATGTGGGGCGTTACCAGTAACGCCCCAGACTTAATGTACTTTAAGCCCTGCATTACTGAGGGCCGGAGGGGGCTGGCAGGCACTATATAAGCCACCCCTCACCTCAGTGTAAAGGGTTCGCACCCCTGTAATCCTTATACGCATAATCCACTCGACCGCCTCCGGGCTCCGAGACGTAGGGCTATTACTTCCTCCGAGAAGGGCCTGAACTCGTACATCTCTTGTGTTTACAACTGCTCCATAGCTAGGACCTTGCCTCTCCATACCTACCCCCCACTCTACTGTCAGACTTAGAACCACGACAAGTCGTCCTTACATCCATCAGAACATGGCGGGGATCCGCTTTAAACATCACCAAGCATAGATCAACAATTAAGTTCACCTACACTATCTACAATTAATTTTAGACCTACCTACCCCTTTGCTCTTGAACGCGAGGGCACCCCAAGCGCTAGGGTTTCTCGTGCCTCCCGCCGGTGCCGGTCTACCTTATTTTCTTCGGTCTTAGAACCATGGAAGAATGGTGGATCCAGGCCCTTGTTGGCGGCAGGGCATCATTTTCAGATGCTTTAGGTTTGTGTCCTGCTTAGAGAGGCAAGACGACGACGACTCTCTGGAGAAGGAATAAGGTCCTCCTGGCCTAGCCCCACACACTGGTGTTTCTAGCATCATCGGAGGGCCGTGTGGAGGTTTGTCTCCGACGGATCTTGCATTGATTCGGTTGGCATTTGTCTTTCATGGATCCGATCGTCGATCGCCTATGTTCATGTGTCTATAGGTAGGATCCTTCTGATCTACACATATATTCATCAGCGGAGTTTCTGTCCTAGTGCGGTAATCCTATGGATTCTTAGCACAACGACTTTCCAACTATTTACTACAGCAAGGTTTGCCCGGCTACAATGAGGGAGGGGCGATGACGGCGGCGCGCTTTCGGCTCACTGCAATACTTGTAGTCCTGGCTAGGTGGTGTACGGAGGTGGATGCATTTTTTTTTACTTCTGGTGTTACTTGCACTACCTTGACAGAAGATGAATAGATTGGAAACTTTTCTCGTAAAAAAAATAGACCTACCTCTTCAATTTTATAAATCCGCTATGCTCGTTCTTTCAAATAATTTTGATAACATCAACCGCTAAGTTACAACACGCTCATTTCTTAATCTTTTTCTTTTGCCCGATCCAACATTTCTTATTCAATCAGTTAGCCATGTTATTCCTTTGTTCGTCACATCAATCGAATGAATATAATTAACAGTTGGGGAAACACCAAAAGGGGATTCTACTTCACATATGAAGATGGTTTTTAGAAAACTAAAATTCAAGGCGTACTAAAATCATAACATCAACCAATTCTGGTTATACCTTGTGGTGAGGCGAGGTGAGCAATCTCCAAATCATTAAAAAAAAACAATCAAGGTTATGCACCACAAATTTCCAGATTGGCTTCCTATGTTTTACTGCTGGAAATTATCTTAAGAATTTTCTAAAATGGAAATCTCTACAGAATTTTGCAAGCGGCGCATTGTCACGGGGCCAAGCTACAACTGCATGCCCAACTACAGGCACAATGCACAAGTAGTCTCCAGCCCGCGAATGCATCAGCACGGAACCAATTCGCAGCTCGCCACTGCAGGCCCAACGAGAGCATGGATTTCATCCGCCGCTGCTGCCACGGTGCATGTGTCCATTCCCATGTGCAATTGTGCATGTACAGTGCCAGCCCTGCTGGATGCGCAGTGCATATACAGCCCTTCACGCCTGTTTCCTATGGATATGTTGACTTCTCTTGTTTCAAAGATATCAAGGAAGGTCGTGTACAAAGGCATATACGTTTGCCATCCTGAGACCTACCATTCCCAAATGATCCTAGAAGATCTATGTTGGTTTCTTCTTTTAGCATCTTGCATTTGCTTTGGCACCTAGGTGACCCGAGCGATGCATATGAGCATTTTATAGCCACCGATCTAGCATCTCCCTCTATTGAGATGGTTTGGCATCGATCTTGATCTTAATGATGGTCAAGTACAGAGCTATTATGGTCTTCTTTTTTTATGTATTGTGTACTCTAGATTGTACTTCCTCCGTCCCACAATATAAGAGCATTTTTGACATTAGTGTAGTGTAAAAAACGCTCTTATATTATGGGACGGAGGGAGTAGCTTACACACATGTGGTTAACTTTTTGTTACCCGCTAAAGTTCCAAAAAAAAAAGGTTAGCCACCGATGCTTCGTCCGTTTGAGGTTCAAAAAATTGCTATATGCCTCTATTACTTACTGGAGCTCTAGAAAATTTAGTTGGGTTAATAACCCATTTTGTTGAAGTTTGAAATTTTACTAGATATATGCGCCTACATAATATGTGTGATGAACAGGTCATGGTGGGCAGCGGATCCGAGTCCTACACCCTCCCTCCCCCACATCTGTTGATTGAAAGCTCATCCCACGCGGCCTCGAGGAGGAGATGATTGTCCCAATAGCGATCCGCCGCTCCCGAGAGGAGTCCGCCTGACAGAGGCTAGACTCATTTGGGGAAGAGGAAAATGAAGGGCTTGACTGGCTCTCGAAATAGGCTTTTGCCCCGCTATATAGATATAGCAACCACCCGATATAACAATGACTCCAATGCTGGGGCAAACAACACAAGCACGTCCAAAAGAAATAAAAGAGAAATATGATAGAAAATAATATCAACAACACTAGATCGATGAAAACGATGACCCGCGACCGCTACGCCCACTGGAGAGTTACGACCTCGCTCCAAGCACCTCAAACCTCCGCATACCAAGCAACACCTTCAGGAAGGAACACGACGACAACACTGCTGCTTGGACTGGTCATCGGGATTCCCGAGTACACGGGCATGTTGAAGGGGAATACCCGACGCCCTTCGGGAAGGAACGGCGGTGCCCACGGGCGTCATAGCGTCGGTGCTGCCAAGCTGGCAGGGATTTCTCCGATCCGCCAAACACCCACATCCATGAACGGTCCGACGCGCTCCACGAATCATGCCGCCCACCAACATGGGCCACCACGGCCTTGCCATCATCACCACCGCCTCACCATGGTCAACGAAATGAGACTGGCGAAGCCGAAGGGGAGCAGCCGAGAATGAGGAGTGGCAACGTCCACGCGGGAGGGGACAACCTCCATCGCTATCGGCAGTCACCGATCGGACCCAACAATAGGAGCACACCAGGCCCTCTAGGCTGGTCGAGCCTGAAAGGGGCTCATGAAGCTCCCGTCGCCACGCTGTAGTAGGCGCGCCTGTTGGGGAACGTAGCAGAAATTCAAAATTTTCTACGTATCACCAAGATCAATCTATGGAGTCATCTAGCAACGAGCGAGAGGAGTGCATCTACATACCCTTGTAGATCGCGAGTGGAAGCGTTGAAGAGAACGGGGTTGATGAAGTCGTACTCGTCGTTATCCAAATCACCGATGATCCTAGCGCCGAACGGACGGCACCTCCGCGTTCAACACACGTACGGTTGGGAGAGACGTCTCCTCCTTCTTGATCCAGCAAGGGGGAAGGAGAGGTTGATGGAGATCCAGCAGCACGACGGCATGGTGGTGGAAGTAGCGGGGATCTTGGCAGGGTTTCGCCAAGGTCAGCAAGAGGGAGAGGTGTTACGGGGGGAGAGGGAGGCGCAGGGGCTTGGGTGCGCAGCCCTCCCTCCCCCCTCTTTATATAGGGGCCGTGGGGGCGCCGGCCCCCTAGAGATCCAATCTCAAGGGGGGCGGCGGCCAAAGGGGGGGACTTGCCCCCCAAGTCAGGTGGGGCGCCCCCCACCCCCAGGGTTTCTATCCCTAGGCGCAGGGGGAGGCCCAAGGGGGGCGCACGAGCCCACCAGGGGCTGGTTCCCTTCCCACTTCAGCCCATGGGTCCCTAGGGGATACGTGGCCCCACCCGGTGGACCCCCGGGACCCTTCCGGTGGTCCCGGTACAATATCGGTGGCCAAAACTGGACTTCCTATATACAAATCTTCACCTCTGAACCATTCCGGAACTCCTCGTGACGTTCGGGATCTCATCCGGGACTCTGAACAACTTTCTTCTTACCGCATACTAATATCTCTACAACCCTAGCGTCACCGAACCTTAAGTGTGTAGACCCTACGGGTTCGGGACACACGTAGACATGACCGAGACGACTCTCCAGTCAATAACCAATAGCGGGATCTGGATACCCATGTTGGCTCCCACATGCTCCTCGATGATCTCATCTGATGAACCACGATGTCAAGGATTCAAGCAATCCCGTATGCAATTCCCTTTGTCAATCGGTATGTTACTTGCCCGAGATTCGATCGTCGGTATCGCAATACCTCGTTCAATCTCGTTACCGGCAAGTCACTTTACTCGTTCCGTAATGCATGATCCCGTGACTAACTACTTAGTCACATTGAGCTCATTATGATGATGCATTGCCGAGTGGGCCCAGAGATACCTCTCCGTCATACGGAGTGACAAATCCTAGTCTCGATTCGTGCCAAACCAACAAACACTTTCGGAGATACCTGTAGTGCACCTTTGTAGCCACCTAGTTACGTTGTGACATTTGGTACACCCAGAGCATTCCTATGGTATCAGGGAGTTACACAATCTCATGGTCTAAGGAAATGATACTTGACTTTAGAAAAGCTTTAGCAAACGAACTACACGATCTTGTGCTATGCTTAGGATTGGGTCTCGTCCATCACATCATTCTCCTAATGATGTGATCCCGTTATCAATGACATCCAATGTCCATGGTCAGGAAACCATGATCATCTGTTGATCAACGAGCTAGTCAACTAGAGGCTCACTAGGGACATGTTGTGGTCTATGTATTCACACATGTATTGTGGTTTCCGGTCAATACAATTATAGCATGAACAATAGACAATTATCATGAACAAGGAAATACAATAATAACCATTTTATTATTGCCTCTAGGGCATATTTGCAACAGTCTCCCACTTGCAGTAGAGTCAATAATCTAGTTCACATCACTATGTGATTGTAATGAATCAACACCCATGGGGTTTGATCATATCTCGCTTGTGAGAGAGGTTATTAGTCAATGGATCTGAACCTTTCAGATCCGTGTGTGCTTTGCAAATCTCTATGTCATCTCCTAGATGCAGCTACCACACGCTACTTGGAGCTGTTCCAAATAACTGCTCTACTATACGAATCCGGTTCACTACTCAGAGTCATCCGGAATAGTGTCAAAGTTTGCATCGACGTAACCCTTTACGACGAACTCTTTTACCACCTCCATTATCGAGAAAATTCCTTAGTCCAATAGTTATTAAGGATAACCTTGACCGCTGTCCTGTGATCCGTTCCTGGATCACACTTGTACCCCTTGACTGACTCATGGCAAGGCACACTTCAGGTGCGGTACACAGCATAACATACTATAGACCCTACGTCTAAAGCATAGGGGACGACCTTCGTCCTTTCTCTCTCTTCTGCTGTGGTCAGGTCTTGAGTCTTACTCAATACTCACACCTTATAACACAGCCAAGAACTCCTTCTTTGCCTATCTATTTTGAACTCCTTCAAAATCTTGTCACGGTTTGTGTTCATTTGAAAGTACTATTAAGCGTTTTTGATCTATCCTTGTAGATCTTGATGCTCAATGTTCAAGTAGCTTAATCCAGGTTTTCCATTGAAAACCACTTTTCAAATAACTCTATATGCTTTCCAGAAATTCTACATCATTTCCGATCAACAATATGTCAACAACATATACTCCTCAGAAATTCTATAGTGCTCCCACTCACTTCTTTGGAAATACAAGTTTCTCATAAACTTTGTATAAACCCAAAATCTTTGATTATCTCATCAAAGCGCATATTCCAACTCCGAGATGCTTACTCCAGTCCTTAGAAGGAATGCTGGAGCTTTGCATACTTGTTAGCATCTTTTAGGATTGACAAAACCTTTTGGTTGTATCACATAAAACCTTTCCTCAAGAATATCATCGAGAAAACAATGTTTTGACATCCTATCTGCAAGATTTCATAAATCATGCAGTAACTGCTAATATAATTCCAACAGACACTTTAGCATCGCTACGAGTGAGATAGTCTCATCGCAGCCAACTCCTTGAACTTGCCGGAAAACATCTTAATGACAAGTCAAGCTTTCTTAATGGTGACACTTACCATCATTGTCCGTCTTCCTTTTAAAATCCATTTGTACCCAACAACCTTATGACCATTAAGTAGTTCTGCCAAAGTCTACACTTTGTTCTCATACATGGATCCTCTCTCGGATTTTATGGCCTCGAGACATTCATCGGAATCCGGGCCCACCATCGCTTCTCCATAGCTCGTAGGTTCATTGTTTTCTAGCAACATGGCCTCCAAGACAGGATTACGTACCACTCTAAAGCAGTACGCATCCTTGTCGACCTACGAGGTTTGGTAGTGATTTGATCCGAAGTTTCATGATCACTATCATAAACTTCTACTTCAATTGGTGTAGGTGCCACAGGAACAACTTCCTGTGCCCTGCTACACACTAGTTGAAGTGATGGTTCAACAACCTCATCAAGTCTCCACCATCCTCCCACTCAATTCTTTCAAGAGAAACCTTTCCTCGAGAAAGGACCCGTTCCTAGAAACAATCACTTTTGCTTCCGGATCTGAAATAGGAGGTATACCCAACTGTTTTGGGTGTCCTATGAAGATGTATTTATCCGCTTTGGGTTCGAGCTTATCAGGATGAAACTTTTTCACATAAGTGTCGCAGCCCCAAACTTTCAAGAAACGACAGCTTAGGTTTCTCTAAACCATGGTTCATACGGTGTCATCTCAACGGAATTACGTGGTGCCCTATTTAAAGTGAATGCGGTTGTCTCTAATGCCTAACCCATGAACGATAGTGATAATTCGATAAGAGACATCAAGGTATGCCCCATATCCAATAGGGTGCATCTATGATGTTCGGACACACCATCACACTATGGTGTTCCAGGCGGTATTAATTTTGAAACAATTTCCGCGATCTCTTAATTGTGTGACAAACTCGTAACTCAGATATTCATCTCTATGATCATATCATAGACATTTTATCCTCTTGTCACAACGATCTTCAACTTCACTCTGAAATTACTTGAACCTTCCAATAATTTAGATTTGTGTTTCATCAAGTAAACATACTCAGAATCTACTCAAATCATTTGCGAAGTAAGAACATAACGATATCCACTGCGTGCCTCAACACTCATTAGACTGCAAACATCAAAATATATTACTTCCAACAGGTTGCTTTCTTGTTCCATCTTACTGAAACCGAGGCTTTTTAGTCATCTTTCCTATGTGGTATGATTTACATGTCTCAAGTGATTCAAAATCAAGTGAGTCCAAACGATCCATCTGCATGGAGTTTCTTCATGCATATACACCAATAGACATGGTTCGCATGTCTCAATCTTTTCAAAAACGACTGAGTCCAAAGATCCATCAACATGGAGCTTCTTCATGAATTTTATACCAATGTGACTCAAATGGCAGTGCCACAAGTATGTGGTACTATCATTACTATCTTATATTTTGGCATGAACATGTGTATCACTACGATCGAGATTCAATAAACCATTCATTTTAGGTGCAAGATCATTGAAGGTATTATTCAAATAAACAGAGTAACATTTATTCTCCTTAAATGAACAACCGTATTGCGATAGACATAATCCAATCATGTCTATGCTCAACGCAAACACCAAAGAACAATTATTTAGGTTTAACACCAATCTCGATGGTAGAGGGAGTATGCGATGGTTGATCACATCACGCATGGAAACACTTCCAACACATATCGTCATCTCACCTTTAGCTAGTCTTCGTTTATTCCGCAGCTTTTATTTCGAGTTACTAACACTTAGCAACCGAACTTGTATCTAATACCCTGGTGCTACTAGGAGTACTAGTAAAGTACACATTAATTTAATGTATATCCAATATACTTCTATCGACCTTGCCAGCCTTCTCATCTACCAAGTATCTAGGGTAGTCCTGCTTCAGTGATCGTTCCCCTCATTACAGAAGCACTTAGTCTCGGGCTTGGTTTCAACCTTGGGTTTCTTCACTAGAGCAGTAACTGATTTGTTGTTTCATGAAGTATCCCTTCTTGCCCTTGCCCTTCTTGAAACGATTGGTTTTACTAACCATCAACAATTGATGCTCCTACTCAATTTCTACTTTCGCGGTGTCAAACATCGCGAATTGCTCAAGGATCATCATGTCTATCCCTGATATGTTATAGTTCATCACGAAGCTCTAATAGCTTGGTGGAAGTGACTATGGAGAACCATCACTATCTCATCTGGAAGATTAACTCCCACTCGATTCAAGTGATTGTAGTACTCAGACAATCTAAGCACATGCTCAATGATTGAGCTTTTCTCCCTTAGTTTGTAGGCTGAGAAACTCGTCAGAGGTCTCATAACTCTTAACGCGGGCACTAGCCTGAAATCCCAATTTCAGCCCTTGGAACATCTCATATGTTCCGCGACGTTTCAAAATCGTCTTCGGCGCCTCAATTCTAAACCGTTTAACATTACTGAACTATCACGTAGTCATCAAAACGTGTATGTCAGATGTTCGCAACATCCACAGACGATGCTCGAGGTTCAGCACACCGAGCGGTGCATTAAGGACATAAGCCTTCTGCGCAGCAATGAGGACAATCCTCAGTTTACGGACCCATTCCGCATAATTGCTACTATCAACTTTCAACTAAGATTTCTCTAGGAACATATTTTAAACAGTAGAACTAAAGCGTAAGCTATGACATAATTTGCAATGTCCTTTTGACTATGTTCATGATAATTAAGTTCATCTGATTATTTAATGAACTCCCACTTAGATAGACATCCCTCTAGTCATCTAAGTGATACATGATCCGAGTCAACTAGGCCGTATCTGATCATCACGTGAGACGGACTAGTCATCATCGGTGAACATCTTCATGTTGATCGTATCTACTATATGAATCATGTTCAATCTTTCGGTCTCTTGTGTTCCGAGGCCATGTCTGTACATGCTAGGCTCGTCAAGTCAACCTAAGTGTTTTGCGTGTGTAAATCTGGCTTACACCCGTTGTATGTGAACGTTAGAATCTATCACACCTGATCATCACGTGGTGCTTCAAAGCAACGATCTTTCACAATGGTGCACAGTTAGGGGGAAACACTTTCTTGAAATTATTATGAGGGATCATCTTATTTACTACCGTCGTTCTAAGCAAATAAGATGCATAAACATGATAAACATCACATGCAATCAAGTAGTGACATGATATGGCCAATATCATTTTGCTCCTTTTGATCTCCATCTTCGGGGCTCCATGATCATCATCGTCACCGGCATGACGTCATGATCTCCATCATCATGATCTCCATCATCGTGTCTCCATGAAGTTGTCTCGCCAACTATTACTTCTACTACTATGGCTAACGGTTTAGCAATGAAGTAAAGTAATTACATGGCGTTATTCAGTGACACGCAGGTCATACAATAAATAAAGACAACTCCTATGGCTCCTGCCGGTTGTCATACTCATCGACATGCAAGTCGTGATTCCTATTACAAGAATATGATCAATCTCATACATCACATATATTTCATTCATCACATCCTTCTTGGCCATATCACATCACACGGCATATGCTGCAAAAACAAGTTAGACGTCCTATAATTGTTGTTGCAAGTTTTTACGTGGCGGCTATAGGTTTCTAGCAAGAACGTTTCTTACCTACGCAAAAACCACAACGTGATATGCCAATTGCTATTTACCCTTCATAAGGACCCTTTTCATCGAATCCGATCCGACTAAAGTGGGAGAGACTGGCACCCGCTAGCCACCTTATGCAACAAGTGCATGTCAGTCAGTGGAACCTGTCTCACGTAAGTGTACGCGTAAGGTCGGTCCGGGCCGCTTCATCCCACAATACCGTCAAAACAAGATAGGACTAGTAACGGTAAGCATATTGAACAAAATCAACGCCCACAATTACTTGTGTTCTACTCGTGCATTGAAACTACACATAGACCTAGCTCATGATGCCACTGTTGGGAAGCGTAGCAGAAATTCAAAATTTTCTACGCATCACCAAGATCAATCTATGGACTCATCTAGCAACGAAAGAGAGGAGTGCATCTACATACCCTTGTAGATCGCGAGCGGAAGCGTTCAAGAGAACGGGGTTGATGGAGTCGTACTCGTCGTGATCCAAATCACTGATGATCCTAGCGCCGAACGGACGGCACCTCCGCGCTCAACACACGTACGGTTGGGAGAGACGTCTCCTCCTTATTGATCCAGCAAGGGGGAAGGAGAGGTTGATGGAGATCCAGTAGCACGACGCCGTGGTGGTGGAAGTAGCGGGGATCTCGGCAGGGCTTCGCCAAGCTCAACGAGAGGGAGAGGTGGTACGGGGGGAGAGGAAGGCACCAGGGGCTTGGGTGCGCAGCCCTCCCTCCCCCCCCCTCTTTATATAGGGGCCCTGGGGGGGCGCCGGCCCCCTAGAGATCCAATCTCAAGGGGGGTGCGGCAGCCAAAGGGGGGGACTTGCCCCCCAAGTCAGGTGGAGCGCCCCCCACCCCCAGGGTTTCCAACCCCAGGCGCAGGGGGAGGCCCAAGGGGGGCACACCAGCCCACCAGGGGCTGGTTCCCTTCCCACTTCAGCCCGTGGGGCCCTCCAGGATAGGTGGCCCCACCCGGTGGACCCCCGGGACCCTTCCGGTGGTCCCGGTACAATACTGGTGACCCTCGAAACTTTCCCGGAGGCCTAAAATGGACTTACTATATACAAATCTTCACCTCCGGACCATTCCGGAACTCCTCGTGACGTCTTGGATCTCATCCGGGAATCCAAACAACTTTCGGGTTACCACATACTAATATCTCTACAACCCTAGTGTCACTGAACCTTAAGTTTGTAGACCCTACGGGTTTAGGACACACGTAGACATGATCGAGACGACACTCCGGTCAATAACCAACAGCGGGATCTGGATGCCCATGTTGGCTCCCACATGCTCCTCGATGATCTCATCGGATGAACCACGATGTCAAGGATTCAAGCAATCCCGTATGCAATTCCCTTTGTCAATCGGTATGTTACTTGCCCGAGATTCGATCGTCGGTATCCCAATACCTCGTTCAATCTCGTTACCGGCAAGTCACTTTACTCGTTCTGTAATGCATGATCCCGTGACTAACTACTTAGTCACATCGAGCTCATTATGATGATGCATTACCGAGTGGGCCCAGAGATTCCTCTCCGTCATACGGAGTGACAAATCCCAGTCTCGATTCGTGCCAACCCAACAGACACTTACGGAGATACCTGTAGTGCACCTTTATAGCCACCCAGTTACGTTGTGACGTTTGGTACACCCAAAGCATTCCTACAATATGAGGGAGTTACACAATCTCATTGTCTAAGGAAATGATACTTGACATTAGAAAAGCTTTATCAAACGAACTACACGATCTTGTTCTATGCTTAGGATTGGGTCTCGTCCATCACATCATTCTCCTAATGATGTGATCCCGTTATCAATGCACTAGTAGAAGAGGGGCCAATGGTCCAGGCCGGTCCAGCCCATTAGTCCCGGTTCAATCCAGAACCGGGACCAATGGGGGCATTGGACGCGGTTCGTGAGCCCCAGGGGCCGGCCGGGCCACGTGGGCCATTGGTCCCGGTTCGTCTGGACCTATTGGTCCCGGTTGGTGGGACGAACCGGGACTAATGGCCCTCGCTCCTGGCCCACCACCATTGGTCCCGGTTGGTGGCCTGAACCGGGACCAAAGGACGCCCATTAGTCCCGGTCCATGCCACCAACTGGGACTAAAGGGTTGGTCCTTGTTGCGGTCAGAGTTTAGTCCCACCTCACCAACCGAAGGGGAATCAGACCGATTTATAAGCCCCTCCCTCTCTGCCTTATTGAGCTCCTCTGAAAATGAAAATAGATGCCCTTATATAGGGAATTTAGCCTAAATTCATACAAATTTCTCTTGAAATTTGTTATGAATTTAAGTTGAATTTCCTCTATAAGCGCATCTCTGCTCATTTCTGAGTAGTTTTTTATATAGTTTTTTTCTTTTCTGTTATATTTATTTTTTTATTTTTATTTCTGAGTTGTAATAAGTCATTAAAAATAAGCATCTATGCTCATTTTTTAGTAAAGTTAATCATAACTATTTTTTTCTTCTATTTATTTTTGAATTGTAATAAGTCATTAAAAATAAGCATCTATGCTCATATTTTAGTAAAGTTAATCACAACTATTTTTTCTTCTTTTTATTTCTGAGTTGTAATAAGTCATTAAAAATAAGCGTATATGCTCCTTTTTTAGTACAGTTAATCACAACTATTTTTTGCTTCTATTCATTTCTGAGTAGTTTTCTATATTATTTTTTAGTACATTTATTCTTTTCTTTTTATTTCTGAGTTGTAATAAGTCATTAAAAAATAAGCATCTATGCTCAATTTTTTAGTTAAGTTAATCAAAATTATTTTTTCTTCTATTTATTTCTGAGTGGTTTTTTATATAGTTTTTTTCTTTTCTGCTACATTTACTTTTTTCTTTTTATTTCTGAGTTGTAATAAGTCATTAAAAATAAGCATCTATGCTCATTTTTTAGTAAAGCTAATCAAAATTATTTTTTCTTCTATTTATTTCTGAGTGGTTTTTTATATAGTTTTTTTCTTTTCTGCTACATTTATTTTTTTCTTTTTATTTCTGAGTTGTAATAAGTCATTAAAAATAAAAAAGAGGCGCAATGCTTGTTAATTTGCTTCAAGCCTTTCGGAATAGTGTCAACTGCACTGCACATAGCTCTGTGCAGTCTACCATATTCCTCAAGGCTTGAAGCTAACCAACGTGCAGGAGCATTGAGCCTCTTCGTCATCGTCTCTACACTCAGGGCTTATAAACAGCTGCGAGTGCCTCTCGCTTGGCGAGGTGGGACTAAAAAAACAGCTGCAGGAAGAATCAACAAAAAAACAGCTGCAGAAAATAAAAAATAAGTTAGACGGGTCAATTGGTACCGTTGGTGGCACCAACCGGTACAAATGCCCCTCTTTGGTACCGGTTGGTGCCTCCAACCGGTACCAATGCCCCCCTTTTGTCCTGGTTGGAGCCACCAACCGGGACCAAAGGTCTTCTTTTCCCGCCCTTTGGGCTGCTGAAAAGAGGCCTTTGGTCCCGGTTGGTGGAACCAACCAGGACTAAAGGGGGCATTAGTCCCGGTTTGTGCCACGAACCGGGATCAAAGCCTTTCCTATATATACAGCACTTAGCGCGACTTCGATCTCTCCTGCTTCACTCTCGTCGCCGCGCGTCTCCGGCTGCCGCCACCTCACCGTCGCCGCCCCGCCCCGCCACGCCCCGACGTCGTCGCCGCCCCGCGCCGCCCCGCCCAGCCCCACCCCGCGCAGTGGCCGCCCGCGCGCCCCGCCCAGCCCGCCCGCGCGCGCCGCCCCGGTCGAGACGTCGCCGCCCCGGCCCGCGCCGCCTCGACGCCGTCGCCGCCCTGCTCCGCACCTCGCCGTCGCGCCGGCCGTACGCGAGCATTGTTTTTTATTTTTGTTAGATTTTGTGTTAGATTTTTTTTGTAGTTCATAGATTTTTTTTGTTAGGTTAGATGTGTAGTAATTTAGATATGTAGTTCATAGATTTTTTTGTTAGATTAGACTTTTTTTGTTAGATTATGTGTAGTAATTAATTTGTTCATATTATGTTAGATTTTTTTGTTAGACTAATTAGATTTTTTGTTAGGTTAGATGTGTAGTAATTTAGATATGTAGTTCATAGATTTTTTTGGTTAGATTAGATTGTTTTTTTTTTGTTAGATTAGATGTGTAGTAATTACTTTGTTCATATTATGTTAGATTTTTTTGTTAGATTAATTAGATTTTTTTGTTACATTACATGTGTAGTAATTAATTTGTTCATATTATGTTAGATTTTTTTCATGTTAATAGATTTTTTGGTGATATTATTATTGAATATGCATGTTTGGTGATATTATTGTTAATAGATTTTTTGGTGATATTTAGATTGTGTAATTAATTTTGTTCATAGAATTTTAATGATTTTTTTGTTCATAGTATATTTAGAAAAAGGAAAAAAATAAAAAGTAGTTTATATATAGTTGAACTAGCTAGTTGATTTAATAAACTAATTTATTTTACTATATATAGAAGTAGTTTGTTTTTAGTAAGTACTACTTATTTATTTATAGTAATTAAGTGCTTAGTAGTTGAACTAGATAGTTGATTTAATTAATAGAACTACTTTTATTTAACTATATAGAAGTAGTTCCCGCATCGACGCCGACGATGCCTATCCCGCATCCTCGTCGTCGTCGACTCGGCGGTGGAGGCCTGCTTGATCAGGGGCATGTTCGGGACTGGGCTCCGCCGGGCTGGTATTGGGAGGTGCTACCTTCCGAGGGACGTAGGTTGGTGAGGAGGCAGCCCGTTGTCGACGTGGGCCAGTGACGGTGGTGAGGCATCCGGACACCGCAGAGGTGGTACGTCACCGTGTCAGCGAGGAGGACGAGCACGTCCGTCGCTACATGGTTGCATTGGAGGGCAGGTTCGACAAAACCTGGCAGGTTCTTCAGGGATCTCACTGGAGCTATGATCCTGTGATGGTTCCTTATCTTTGGGTGTCCACCGCCCGCGTCGATACCCGTCGGGCGCTACGGTTCTACTTGTATTAGTGATAACATTCGACGATGTACGGACACCAAGAGATGATGTACTTTTGCTTATAATTATTGAATGCATGCTAATTTGAATACTATACTTTATTTTATGATTTGGTTTTTCTTATTTTATGATTTGGTTTTGCTTATTGAATGCTCATATTGGATAAGTTCTCCTTCATTCCCGTGTGCTAGACAATTTGGTATAATAATGCATTCGGGAATGAAAGGAGGAGCTACGTACATCGATCATCGATAGTCAACCCGTGATTAATAATAACGATCTAGTTTAATATTTGAATTATGAACGTAGGCCGGAAATGTCGTACTCATCGGACGACGAAAACCGCCCGGGGGAGTGCGACTGGTGCCACGACGACCGAGGTATCTGCGCAGGTTCATTGAGCTGGACGAAGAATCGGCGCTTTAGCATTAAGCTCGAGGAGACCTGCGATGTTCATACGGTACGCAACGACGACAATAGTTTTTTTCGTAATTAAGCACGACTTCAACTATTTTAACGTGTATTTTTCATCTTTTCCAATTCGACTAGCTTATCCCATGCTTTGCAAGACGCTATGTCTTGGAGAGGATGGGTTTTGAAGACCATGAAAGTTTCGAAACCAAAAAAATTATCCTAAGTACCCATCATGGTGTGGATTTTCAAGTAAAGCTGTACAATGCTATGAGTGTAACCCATTTTGGTTGCAAAAATTAGGAAGCACTTTGCAAGATGTATGGTCTTGATGAGGGTATGCTTGTCACCATGGATCTTGGTGATCCTACAATCGAGCAAGAGAGACCTTCGATTTGGGTCCTTGTGGATACACCTCCAATTCTTCCCCCATGTGAGCTTAACATAGTTATTAAGTAATTTATATTGTTTATTTCAAAATATATAGTTGACAACTTATCTCCATTGACAGCTTATTTTCATTCTTCAAAGAATGTGCGGAAGATGGTAGACAGAACCTACTACACCGAAGGCTCCGAATTAACTTATCAGGAGAAAAATCATCTGGTCGGATTTTGTACTGATCTTGAGAATTACAATATCTACAATCAAACTCCTCAACATTATGGTCAATACGTGTCACTAGTGCACGTGTTGAACTACGGTAACTACCATGGAGATACCCTGGTAAGATTATTTTTTACTATTACAACATCCGTGCATCTTTTTGCACACTTCTAAAACTAGTACATCATTGCTAACTACGATGTTATTACTATGTTTTTCAACAGATAATCCCGAATGATTGTGTGCCTCATCTGATGTATACGCATGGTAGCCTTCATGTTTTGAACATACAACCAGGTCGTCCTACGAATCTCAACTGTCCATACCGGGTTTCTAAAAGAAGTGGAGACATAACAATCAAAGAATGGAAAAAATGTATGGACAGTCGTAAGGAGCTTCTTGGAAGCAATAAGCAGCGAAGGGCAAGAATTGGAGACAGGATGATCGCCATTCTTCATAATGGAGAGTCAGGGTCTATATTGTTTTATGCTATTTTACCTTAAGGGTGTTTAGGTCCTACCTGATACTGATGATCATGTGCTAAGAACAATTATGTAGGGTTGGGTTCGATGACTATGAGGATGATGATCGCATGACTTATTATTAATAACGAGTAGAAGTTGTATGATGATGCATGATTAGTAGGACTTGTTATTATATATGATGATGTATGATGCGAGCATGCATGACCATGTTATATCAGCGGGAGAAATGAACATAGCAGCAGCGTTGATAAACCAAGGACGAAGATATAAGAGAGGACACTTCTCTCTATTAGCTAGCTAATAACAACCTAAAAATAACCCCCAAAACCCCTAAAGCAGCCACTTTTGTAAAAAAAACATGGACTTTTGGTCCCGGTTGGAGCCACCAACCGGGACCAAAGGCCCCCTGACTGGGCTCGGTGCACAGGGCCACGTGGAGGCACATTGGTCCCGGTTCGTGTTAGAACCGGGACTAATGGGTGGAGGTATTAGTAACGAGCCATTAGTCCCGGTTCATGAACCGGGACTAAAGGCCCTTACGAACCGGGACTATTAGGTGTTTTTCTACTAGTGATGACATCCAATGTCCATGGTCAGGAAACCACGACCATCTGTTGATCAACGAGCTAGTCAACTAGAGGCTCACTAGGGACATGTTGTGGTCTATGTATTCACACATGTATTGTGGTTTCCGGTCAATCAATTATAGCATGAACAATATACAATTATCATGAACAAGAAAATACAATAATAACCATTTTATTATTGCCTCTAGGGCATATTTCCAACAGCGCCGCCGTCTCCGCAACCCTCCACACAAGTCACTCCTCCGCCCACAGGCGAGATTTAGCCAGGCCCTCCCAGACCCAGATGGGGCCCAAAAGGGCCCAGATCTGGGCCGGGAGGGTGCCGCCACCAGCCACCGCACCAGTCGCCGCCCCCCGACCACCCGGAGCAGCGGCTCCCGGGGCAGCCACCCCTGCCGGAACTGCCAGACATGGATAGAGCCGGAACAATAAGGACAGTCACCAGCAAATATTTAAACTAGTTTTAAGTTGCATGTAATTGTATGAATTTGAGATTTCATAATTGATGCATCCGTTTGTGAAAGAATTTTTTTAAGGCGTGGCCAGTCACTGCCAGCGGGCGTGCGTGTCCATGAAACATATAGGATACCAAATTTGCCAAGTCAGGTTGTAGACGCTCTAAACATCAGCTGTGGAAGCTAACCCAAACCAACCTCCATCACCTAGAATAACGGCATCAAGCGCGGCAGCGACCTGGTCGACAAATTACCCTCTCCAAGCACAATGCCGTTGCCACTCGTATATGCTGCATTTGATGTCACTTATGAGTAGGCAGTCTCTTATGTATATTCCAACTTGATGCCTTCATTTTGTGTATTGCAACATGCTAGATGCTACATGTTCTCACAGGCATGTTGATGAACTTGGAGGTGCTGCCTCCATGGTCTTCTACAACACCACCTAGGTCCGAGTTACTGGCCTTCTGTTCGGTGTTTCTGGAACCGTCGTTGTTACTTGACGTCATGCATATCAAGTGTTTACCAAATGTGTCAAACGAGCAGAACTGTTGGAACCGTAGCCCTCTCTCATTCTCGGCTAGAGGAAGAAGAAGACACAAGACACGAGATTTTCCGGTCGGCGCACGAACGCCGCCACGGGCGCACGAACGCCCGAATCTATTTTTCTCTTTGCAATATCTACATGGTGCTCAACTCAATACAAACACACACCCACGACGGCAGCTTTATAGTCCTACAGCAAACGCAACGCCCACGTTTCTCCACGTCAACTCCAGCGACGGCGAGGTCGTGGCTTAGGGGGAGAATGTTAGGACTAAGCCACGGCATGGTGGTGACCATAATATTTTAAATAGCGCGCTACAAAATATAGCGAGGCCCTTCTCTAAACGCTACACAAGTTATAGCGCGCTAATAGCGTGCTATATTTCAAAATAGCGTTTGCAAGAAAAAATCAAATATATCTAGAAATAAAGTATTTAAGTAACTAAATTTTTCATAGGAGCAAGCAATATATGCATAAGGGCCAAATCCAGCACATAAAAATAGTAAGTCGCAAACATCAACAACCATAGTTTTAAGAGTCTCTAACATCAACAGCCACCGGGGCAGCCACCTGGGCTTGCTGGTTAGGTCTCGTGGGAGAATCTGATAAAAGGAGTGAGAAAGCTAGTGGTCGTGGGTTCGTTTTGGCCTGCTGGGCCTGCTGGGTTGTGCTTATTTCAGTTTTGCATGGTCTGCACGTCGTAACGTTACAACGTTACAACGTTATAGCGTGTGTAGCGCGCTAATTACACAATTAGCGGCGTAGCGTCCAATTTTGCCAAAATGTAACGTCTCCCTTTTAAATATGCTATAACCGCGTTATAACGGCGAAATAGCGTGGTATTTAAAATATTGGTGACCATGAGTATGTGCTCGTGTGTGTGATCTGTGTGCATGGGTGTGCGTGTGTGCTCGTGGTATGCGTGGCGTGGTGGTCAGCACGTGAGCTAGCTAGATGGGCATGCATGCATGTATTAGTTGCGGTGTTTAGCAGGTTGTTAGCAGCGGCCGGTGGAGATGGCCGCATCAAGTGCGTAGCGCGTGTAGCGTGCAAGCCGGGCTGATCGTTTGCATGCAGCGGATAGCTAGCTAACAAGAACTTGGTTTACCATCACTACGGCTTCAGCTTCTCTTACTTTACAGCACGACCACGTTGTATCATCACACCATAGATGACCGGAACGGATTTTAGAGATTAGGAAGGGGACCAAGCAAAATAGCACATGCGTTCACCATCCTGAGACCTACCATTCCCAAAAGGTAAAAGAAAGAAATGCTTTGCTCAGTCATCTTACAAGCTAGAGATCTCAGGAAGAGAGAACTTGGTACCAGAATGATCGAATAGCATGAGATACTACTAATTTTCCATATATGTACCCAATACCAACCTCCACTCTTTTTAGCAACTTCGTTTGCTTTAGTTCTCAGGTTAGCACATTGATGCGTCTGCCATTATATTGCCAATGATCGGGCCTTTCCTCTAGATGGGGATGGATGGGATTGATCTTAACCATGGTCAAGTTTGGTGGTGCTATAAAGTACTGATGTATTTTTTTTGACGCGTCAACGACGGGCTTACGCCGGCCTGAACATATATTAATAACCAAAGAACCAATTACAACATATGGGAGAAGGGGGGGGGGGGGGGGGACAAGGGGGGGGAGGGAATTAGGCTACAATCTCGCAGCTAGGTGATACAACATGGAGCCCCAGTCTCTAAGAAGACTTTTTTTAAAAGAATTGTTACATCGATGGGCCCAGAGGGCAAGGTCATCAGCCGCGTCCTGGATAATGCAGTGAGTGCCTTGGTTGCATTGCCGAAAAACTTTGGCGTTGCGTCGTTTCCAGATGTTCCACAGGATAGCAAGGATTAGCGTGGACCTGACTTTGTTCGAAGTAGCCCCCTGCCAAATATGGAGGAGTTTATTGGTGCGTCCTTCATGCAGGTTGCCGAGCTCATCCCAAAGCGGCTTGAGGGGAGCACAGTGGAATAGGAGATGGTTGATGCTTTCGCACTGCCCGCAAAATGAGCAAGCATCAGAGGTGGCTAGCTCTCGGCGGAAACGGCATTCATTTGTGTATAGTCGGTCTTTGTGAGCCATCCATAGGAAAATCCGACATTTGTTTGGGGCAAAGTTCTTCCAGATCGCCATAGCCAATTGATCCTTCAGACTAGAAGCCTGGATTGCCTCGTAAGCCCTTTTGATGGTAAGGGGTTTGCCCGAGAGCCTGCTAATTCTAGAGTCAGGTACCTGCAAATTCAAATTCACCGAGAGCATAATAATACACAAGTTTGCCAATTCGCACTCTGCAGCATGGGATAGTCGAGTAGTAAGGTCAAGGTTTAAATTGGGGGAAGAGAGAACTCTAGCTACCGAGGCTGATTGCCTAGAGGAGTGGGTGTATAGGGCAGGGAATTGAAGAGCGAGGGTAGTGGTGTTGTTGGGCAGCCAGAGATCGTGCCAGAAGGTGGTGGTTGCACCATTACCAATAGCAACAGAGGTGATGGAGCGAAAAAGGTCTAGACCTTTGAGGATATCATTCCATACCGAGGTGGTAGAACTTTGAGAGGATCCAAAGTCGTGGGTTTCAGACAAACCATACTTAGAAACTAAGTAGGAATGCTCGGAGGGTACAGCAGTATCATGGAGATTGGATAGGTGTTTAAGCAGAAGACACACGTTCATATGTTTAAGAGAGTAGAAACCTAGACCCCCATTAGCAAAAGGAGCACACACAGGGTCCCAAGCCACTTTGCATTACCCGCCAGTAATCGAGTCTTGCCCAGACCAGAAGAATGCACGACAGCCTTTATCAATCTCTAGAAGCGTTCCGGCCGGCAACAACAGCGCACCCATAGCATAGATCGGGAGGGCTCGAAGAGCGGCACGCACCAAGATTGCCCTCCCGGCCAAGGAAAGTAAAAGGCCACGCCAACCAGCCAGCCGTCTATCTATCTTATCGATGATGAAGAAGAAATCAGCCAGCTTTAGCTTTTTTGTAGAGAGCGGCAGGCCAAGGTAGGATTGGGGGAAGGTGGCCACATTACATCCTAGGATCGAGGCGAGGTAGGTAGAGAGATCATCATCAACGTGGATAGGAGCAAACGTACTCTTTTGGAAATTAATCTGGAGACCTGTGGATTCAGAAAATTGATCTAGAAGAAGCTTAAGGTGGTGCAGTTGGGCCGCGTCAGCAGGCAGGACTAGCAAGGTATCGTCAGCGTATTGAAGGACAGGACAAGGCAAGTGACGATCGATTGGGTGGGTTAAAATACCAGAGCTAGGGGCATGGAGGATCAGCCGCTGTAGAACGTCTGCGACAATAATAAAAAGGTACTGGGAGAGCGAATCACCCTGGCGAAGGCCCTTTCGACAACTAAACCAAGGCCCAGGTTTGCCATTAAGCAGAATGGAGGAGCTGCTGGAAGAGTTAAGACTTTGGATCCATTGGCACCACTTGGGGGGGAACCCTTTGGCGCGTAAGATTGAGGAGAGGGCATACCAAGACACTGAGTCGAAAGCTTTGTGGAAGTCTAACTTAAGGACTATGGCCGGAATTTTTCTCTTGTGACAGGACTGAACAATGTTGGCCGCATAGATGAAATTTTGGGCGATGCCACGGCCACGGATAAACCCAGTCTGGTCGTGATGGATGAGGTGCGGGAAAATAGTCTGGGCCCTGTTCGTGAGGCATTTAGAAGCAAGCTTAACAGAGCAATTTTGAAGGGAGATTTGGCGAAAGTTTGCAGGGTCATCGGAGCCAATCTTCTTGGGAAGAAACACAATGAAAGCTTTGTTAATCCTCTTGAGATCGGCGTTGCCGCAATGGAAATCATAGAGAAGGTTCAAAAGATCCGGTTTGACGAGGTCCCAATTCTTCTTATAGAAGGCGGGGCCAAAACCGTCAGGGCCCGGGCTTGCAATATCATTCATTCCCCAAAGGGCAAACTTAATTTCATCTAAGGTGAAGTGCCTGATAATCTCGATGGCATGATGAGAGGAGAGGGAGGAAGTCAACATAAGATTGCCGAGATCGAAAGAAAATTGGGAGGCGGCAGGGGTGCCCACCAAATCTTTGTAGAAGTTTAGAAGGATGAGCTCCTTGTCACTGTGAGAGTAGTAGGTGACGCCATTTGCCGAGAGGGATTTTATTTGGTTCTTGCGAAATCTAACCGAAGCGCAGAGGTGCAAGTAGGCCGAGTTTTCGTCGCCAAGGACATAATCTCTGATCTTAGCTCGCTGGCTCCAGTAGGCAGCCAAAAGCGCGTTTTGGCGGTTAAGAGAAAGCTTTACCGCGATTCTAAGGTGCGCCTCTAGAAAAGAAAGAGGCCTACATTCCTTGAGCTTGTCAATGAGATTGATAGTGGTGTGACAGTTTTGGGCAAGGATCTTTTTTTGGAAAGGGGGGACTCCCCGACCTCTGCATCAGATCGATGCATACGGCCTCTTTTATTAAAAAGTAAAAAGGTCTCAACAAGGTCTTAAAGTATTCAAACAAAAGCAACAGCTAGCTCACCTAGAGCGTCAACTGCAAAACAGAAGCCCCAAAAGCCACAACCGGCTGGCATAAAAACAGATAGATAAACTAAATGCCTATCCTATTACATGATCGCCATCCAAACCGGTTGAAGATATCCCGTGCTACCGTCTCCCACCGGACAGATCTAGTAACCAAACGCTCCCTGGCCTCCGTCGGAGTGAGTAAGGACCACGTATGGATCAGAGTTGTAGCTCGGAGTATTCGTTGTTCTGTTAAAAACCAAATCATTTCTGCAATTCCAAATTGCCCATAACAGCGCGCATACTCCTACATGAATGTGTCTGGCTGTTTCGGACTCTATCCCAACAAGCCAAGCCCCAAATAATGTGTTGACCGAAGTCGGAGGAGTAATGTTAAAGGCAATTTGCACGGAGCGCCACAACCCTCGTGCCAACGGACAATCAAAAAATAAATGCTTGATAGTCTCATCCCGATCACAGAAACTACACCTAGTAGAACCTGTCCAGTTGCGCTTAACTAGATTGTCCTTTGTAAGAATAACTTGTTTATGCACAAACCACATAAACACTTTAATCTTCAAAGGTACCTTAACTTTCCAAACCTCTTTGGAACTAGGGATCACAGTAGAATTAATGATATCAATGTACATCGATTTAACCGTGAACACCCCAGATCTAGTCAGCTTCCAACATAACTGGTCGGGCTGAGGAGTTAGCTGAACTTCCACCAGCCTACGGACCAAGTGAAACCATGCTTCCCATCGATCCCCCACAAGCACCCTCCTGAACTGAATGTTGAGAGGAATAGACTGCATAACCGTGGCAACAAGAGCCTCCCGACGCTGAACAATACGATAAAGGGACGGATATTGGGAAGCCAAAGGCGCGTCACAAGCTACGTATCCTCCCAGAATCGCGTATTATCACCATTACCGACAATACATCTCGTTCTGTTAAAGAAAGCGGCTTTGATCCTCATGAGCCCTTTCCAGAACGACGAATCTGTAGGTCTCAGAGTAACCTGGGATAAAGTCTTTGAGTGCAGATATTTACTACGTAAAATCTGCGCCCAAGTTGCCTCTGTCTCAGAAGACAACTTAAACAGCCACTTACTGAGCAGGCATCTGTTCTTGACTTCAAGATTTTCAATACCAAGGCCCCCTTGGTCCTTTGGTCGACAAATAATATCCCATTTTTCCAGTCTGTACTTCCTCTTAAGCTCATCACTCTGCCAAAAGAATCGAGATCGATAGAAGTCCAGCCTTTTCCTAACCCCGACTGGGACCTCAAAGAAGGATAAGAGAAACATAGGTAAACTCGTGAGCACCGAGTTGATAAGAATCAACCGGCCTCCATAAGACATGAGTTTTCCTTTCCAGCAACTCAGTTTCTTCTCAAACCGATCTTCGATGCACTTCCACTCACCATTTGTTAGCTTACGATGGTGAATGGGAATACCAAGATACGTGAAAGGTAAAGCCCCAACTTCACAACCAAACAATTGTGTATACGCTTCTTGTTCGTCTTTGGCTCTACCAAAGCAAAACAACTCACTTTTATGGAAATTAATCTTCAGCCCCGACTATTGTTCAAAAAGGCATAACACTAACTTCATGTTCCTCGCTTTTGCCAAATCGTGTTCCATGAAAATGATTGTATCATCAGCGTATTGCAGGATGGACAAACCACCATCAACCAGATGAGGCACCAATCCCTCCACCTGACCGGCCTCCTTGGCCCTCCCAATCAGGATCGCTAACATATCAACCACAATATTGAACAGAATAGGCGACATAGGGTCACCCTGTCTCAAGCCCTTGTGAGTTTGGAAGTAATGACCTATGTCGTCATTAACTTTAATGCCAACACTTCCTTTTTGCGTGAATGCTTCCACCTGACGTCGCCAAGTTTCATTAAAGCCCTTCATTCGTAAAGCCTGTTGGAGAAACGGCCATTTGACTTTATCATAAGCCTTCTCGTAATCCACTTTGAAAATAACATCATCGAGTTTTTTCGTATGAATTTCATGAAGCGCTTCATGAAGGACCACAACCCCTTCGAGGATGTTCCTGTCCGGCATGAAAGCCGTCTGAGAAGGTTGCACCACTGCGTGCGCAATCTGTGTGAGCCTGATCGTCCCAACCTTGGTAAAAATTTTGAAACTGACATTCAGAAGGCAGATAGGCCGAAATTGCTCGATTCTCACGGCCTCTATTTTCTTAGGCAGCAGGGTTATCGTTCCAAAATTAAGTTGGAAAAGCTGCAAATGTCCCGAGAACAAATCATGGAACATCGGCATCAGGTCCCCTTTGATAATATTCCAGCACTTCTTACAAAACTCAGCTGGGAAACCATCCGGCCCCGGTGCCTTGTTACATTTCATCTTGGAAATGGCCTCGAAAACCTCCTTTTCCGAGAAAGGGGCAGTCAAGACATCGTTCTCCACAGCAGTAAGTTGAGGGATATCTTGAACCCTAGACTCATCCAGGGACACACAGTTCTCCTCTGGTGGTCCAAACAATCATTTGTAGTACTCAGTAATATAGAGCTTCAGGTTATCCTAACCGATAATTGTACCCTCATCTTGTTCTAGCTGGAAGATTCTCTTCTTCCGGTGTTTGCCATTGGCTATCAAGTAGAAGAATTGAGTGTTCGTGTCCCCCTGGACTACTTTTCGCACCTTGGCCCGCAGTGCCCACTTTAATTCTTCTTCACGAAGTAACTCTTTCAGCCTCATCTCAGCCTCATGCTTGATATGAATCTCGGTGGCTAACAGAATCGTAGTTTCTGCTTTTATATCTAAGGTCTGAATAAGGGAAAGGAGCCGTTCCTTCTCCACCTTATACACTCCACTTAGATGCTTAGCCCACCCACGTAGGAAACTTCTGAGATGCCTAATCTTATTCTGCCAGCGCTCAAGCGCATTCCTACCGCCTGCATCCTTAGCCCACTCTCGGGCTACAAGATCCAAGAAGCCTTCTCTTTCAACCCACGCAAGCTCAAAAGAGAACAAATTCTTGTTTCCCGAGTAGGTAGCCCCACCAGAGTCGAGCAACAGAGGTGTGTGATCAGAAATCCCGTGAGAGAGAGCCTGAACAGTTACAAAGGGAAACTTCTGTTCCCAAGCGACACTAGCCAGAACCCGATCCAACTTCTCGAAAGTTGGATTTGACAACGCGTTAGCCCAGGTGAACTTCCTACCTGAAAGCTCAATCTCTCTCAAATCTAAGCTTTCAATAATAGTGTTAAACATGAATGACCATCTCCCATCGAAATTGTCATTATTCTTTTCATCACGTCTTCTAATAATATTAAAATCTCCCCCAACCAGAATTGGAAGTTGCTCAGACCCGCAGACTCTAACAAGATCGGCCAAAAAATCCGGTTTGAATTCTGCCTGCGCGGCCCCATACACCGCCACCAAAGCCCAGTCGAAACCATCACCTTTGGACCGCACCCTGAACTTAACAGCAAAATCTCCCATGACCACACTGCGAACTTCGAGAGAGTCACATCTAACACCAAGTAAGATTCCACCCGACCTTCCTCTCGGTGGAAGACAATGCCAGTCAAACTCAATACCCCCCGACAACGTATTGAGAAATTGAGGTGAGAAATTTGCTCTGCCCGTTTCCGACAAGGCAATAAAGTCCAATCTATGCTCAATGGATGCCTCTGCAAGGAACCTCCTTTTAGCCAAGTCCTTAAGACCTCTGCTATTCCAAAAGATTCCTCTCATATCTCATCATGAAATTTTTTGGCCGTGCGGATCCTACCACTCCTATGGACCGCGGACATCGGGTATATCTTGTGCTTCCACTTGCGCTTACTGCTGGTCGGGCCCACCCGGTCCAAACTCCCCGTAACTGGGGATCTAACTACCTCCATGCCAACATTCTCGTCCTCCTCCTCCGGCTCCTGGAGGGGCGGTGCGAGATCATCACAAAATTTATCGAGCATTCTAACTCCCAAAGCATCAATCTCAGAATCGTTCATCGGTTTGACAGCAGCTAAGTTACGAATCATTTCTAAAGCCCTCTCGGCTTCTAGATCAAGCAAATCATTAACGGAATTAGATACTTCACCCTCATTACTACCAAGTGAAATTCCTAATTGGTTTGCCTTATCCACAATCTGATCATTCAAAAAATGCAAAATAGTATTGGAAGTATTCACGGACATACCAGTAGTGACCTGAACGTCAGGAAGCTTTGCCGCCCTCACGGCACAGCGCTGCTGCATGTCGTCCACCTCTAGATGGCCCTGAAGCCGACAACTCAGGCGTCGGCCCTCAGACGCCTGGTCCGGGATACCGCCGAACAGAATAACCTCCTCCCTCGAGAATTTATCCGGGGAACGACCGCCTGTCACTCCCCGAACATTCACCCGGTCCCCATGACCGGGTGAGGGCGCCGAGTCGGCTAATGGGGAGGCAAAGGCCACCTGCCTCCGCCCCCCATCCACTCCAGACCGCATGTCAGGAGTGCACATCGATGGTGCGAGCGGGGCGCTCCCCCCGGGCACCGAAGGTGAAGAAGGCCTTGAGGCCGCCTGCCCCAAGCCCTCTCCAGAAACCGGTCCAGCTGCCTGCAGTGTCGTCCCAGCAGAAGGCGAAGTGGGTGCCGAGGCCACCTGCCCCGGCCCCCCTACCGTAGGCCCGTCGTCTCTCCCGATAACCTCAACCGGAACAAGAGGAGGAGGGGTCGCCGAGGCCACTTGCCCCGAACCCCCAGACAGGATCGGACCATCGTCCTGCAGCTTAGCCACCTCACCGCAAACCGAGGGAGACGAGACCATGATCTCCAGCCTCGCAGCCACACCAAAACCCTCCACTCTCGGGTCCTCAAAGTCCAACTCAGGTAAAGAGTGCTCAAAATCCTCCAGAGACTCCACCCGCTCGCTCCATAATCTCGGAGGCGCAGAAACGGGCTCAATGGAACCAAATCTCAAAGTAGTCGACGGCACAGAAACACTAGGCGCCGTCCCACCTCCTATCGCCTGAGCAGTCGGCCCCGGTCCCTTAGCCATCTCGCGCCCAGGATCAGCGGCCGGATTCTCCTTACCTACCGTACCATCATCACCCTCGCTCATATCTTCACCAGTGGCAGCAGGTGCCTCAGCAAAGAGGCTGTCATCCTCAAACTCAATCTCAAGGTTGTAGACCTGACCTCAAAAAGCCCGCTTAACCACGTCCGGCACGAAATCAATGTCCAAAATACTGACCAATAAGCGAGCAACCCCATGAGCTCGAGTGAAAGCCATATCCACTCGTTCGGTCTTTCCCACCATGATACCCAGACTAGCAACGACCCTGGCATCCTGCAGTAGTGCGGAAGGAGCTCCCGAAAAGCACAACCATGCCTGGGTGAGAGGTTTACCCTGGGGCTCAATCAACTTCCACTCCTGGAACTCAAGGATGCCCTCCGTACCTGATACCTTACACATCCCAAAGCTCAGCAACCTCTGTAAATCCTCCACAGTCGGGAACTGAACCCTGAATAAGTTAGCCTCCAGACTGACAAGCTCCCAGTGGAAGTCTCCTGGTGCCAGCTCCCGGAGCCGCTGAATAATCTGGGCCTCAGATACTTGACCTCTAGTCACTTTAACCATCCCAGTTGTCATACTGTGCACCTCCTGAGGAACCTCCCTCTCAATCGGCGACTCAAAGAACGTGAGCTCAGAGCAGAACACTCCGTATGTCATAAGACTCGGTGTCTGCTCCCGCAAAAGCGGACACGCCCCTGACTCATGGGCTGGCTTACCACAAGTATCACATAAACTGGCCACACACTCAGCAATAAAATGGCCCTTATCACCACAACGGTAACATAGCATTCATTCCTTCTTTCTTGCAAACTTTACCGCCCTGTCCATCTCAGACCTATCAGATGCCTCCACCGACATAGGCTCGACCATAGCATTATCAGGTACCACCACATCCGCCAGTGCCGTCACCACCTCCATAGCCTGGCAAGACAGCTCTGTCTCCTCAGTAGCTCCGCCAACCGCCATCTCATCAACGACAACATGATGCTGCCTAGGACGATAACGTCCCCCTCGGCCACCTCGGCCACCACGATTACCACGGAAACCACCTCGGTTGCGATTGGCCGGTCCAGATGCCCCTTCGACGAAACCACCCGTTGGCCCCAAAAAAGGTCTCTCGGCCGATCCATCGCTCTGCCATGCATACCCCCGGCCACCACCTATGGACGAGGATCCCCGATGCTGCCCATCACCATAAGCATTGATCCCATCGTCACCCCATTGACCACAAGGCAATGATGAGTCATTCCCCCTAGTCGAGGCTTGCGGCAATTGCGCCTGCTTCAGCACCGGCGCCGTCGAGTTCTGCGCCTGCCGAGCCACAAAATGCGGAGGTCTAGCTTGAGGAATGTTAGCCGACGGGCAAGGATCTTGGGAGAAGGAATGTTAGCCGACCATTTTTTTGCCATGTCTCTAGTTCTTTTAAGCTTGAGGGAAAGACAGCCCACGGTAGCAAGATTATGGTGAGTGTTTCCGACACTATTCCAGTTGGTAGAGATCTTCTGGCGGAAGCAGGGGTTTGCGAGCAAGGAGTTGTTCAGCCTAAAGCTAGTAGATTTGGGAATAGACATCGAAGCGGTCAGCTTAAGTGGTACGTGGTCAGAGGTAGTCCTAGTTAGAGGGGAGAGGGCACTGTCAGGGAAGTTTTGAGCCCACGCAACGTTCACAAGGGCACGGTCCAGCCGCACGAGGATGGCACTTTGTTGTTGGTTAGACCACGTAAAACGTCGGTCAAGAAGAGGTAGATCTTGTAGTTGCAAAGTATGGATGGCCGAAGAGAACAGCAGGGCGTCGTTCATGTTGAAAATGTTATTGGATTTGTCTGATGGGCGAAGAGTAGTGTTGAAATCTCCTATGATAGTCCAAGGGCCAGAAATTTGAGGTTCCAGATCCAACAAGGACTGAAGAAAGGCGGGCTTGGAGGGGGGATCGCAGGGGCCATAGACGTTTGAGACAACGACAGTGAAATCATCAGTAGAAGATTCGAACCAGCAGGTTAGGCAAAAGCAAAACTGGTTTTTCAGGACTTTTGTGCAGCGAAAAACGCTGTCATCCCAGGCGGTAAGGATACCTCCAGAGGCACCAAGAGAGGGCAGAAATTCAAAGGTCCTAAGGTTCTGGGGTAGAAACGAGATAGCTTTGAAAAGAGGGATATCAATAAGCTTAGTTTCTTGGCAGCAGATGATCGAAGAGGATGAAGCGCAAAGCACGGCTTTAACATCAGTACATTTAGCGGGCCTCCCCAGACCCCTCACATTCCAGGAGGAAAGAATAAGATCTTTAATCATTAAAAAAGGGAGGGCGCCAGAGAGAAAGCTGAGGTAAAGAGGAAAGACACTAACAATAACAGTGGTACAGTCGGATACATTGGAGCGGGTAAGCAAATAAGAGTTCGGAACAGACAGCAACGGAGGAAATACATCGCAGCTCGCCTTACATAACACAGAGAACGAACTAGAGAAAGCTAAAACCATAGGGGGGGGGGGGGGGGGGCTAGAGAGGCGCGTCCTGCAGATTAAACCGCAACTAAAAATGCCACAGGAGCTGGGGTTAGGGCAGGATCAGGCGCCAAGGGCATGCAGGCATCAGTAGGTTGTCACACATCGCTGTCGGAGGCCACCTTGTTCAGGTTGATTTCAGAGATCCCACAAGCCACGGCAAGCTGCAGCGCATCTTTACGCGGCAGGGGTGGCGCGTCCTCGGTAGCCAGCTCCAGGAGTTCAGTGGAAGGGAGGACCGGAGGAGTAGCCCAAGGTTGGGGGCACTCTTCTGAGTACCCTCCATCTTCATCTTCTTGCGGAACGACGCCTTCTCCAGCATGGTGAGGCGTGAGGGGGCCTCGGTCAGCTGGATACGAGCACTCCGGCGAGAGTACACGATCGTGGGCGGGCCAGCACGGGGAGGGAGGTTGGGGATGACAGCCGGTGGAGCAGGGGTGGCCCGAGTAGGAGACTCAAGGGCGTTGACGACGGTTTTGGAACGTTCTGTATGTTTTCTAAGCAAGTGCGATGTTTACATCACAGTTTTTGTCTAGAATAAATATCTTATTGGGGGTCTTTAGACAAATTGGCCACACAAGTTTTTTCACGAACCTTGTGTCATATGTACTACATCACACATATTCCACCCTAGCTTATGCAATTTTTTCTCGGGTGGGGGGCGCATAGTGCCACTGGCAAAGGTGACTCCAGTTGTCTCACTTGAGGCCTACATTACACCTGCCTCAGTTGACTATATATATTTAGTCTCTCTCATGAACACGACATGAAAATGTTCAGTATTTAAAGACAACACGAAAAACCCATTTTCATGTTAAGTTCATGAGATTGAGAGATTAAATGTCAAGACAAATAAATGTTCTGTGTTTCTAGACATCAAGATGAAAATGTTCAGTATTTGAAGATATCAAGACACTCCCGTTGTAGTTTAGGAGTGCATAAAAGACAAATACATAGTATTGTTGACAGTATCAAGACTAACAACAGTATCAAGACTAACAACAGTAAGACTAACAACAGTATTGTTGACAGTTAACAACTTCGTATGAATAAACCTTCACATAAATCTGCTGAACTATTCACTCATCATTTCTGTACTCGAGTCTGGATGAAGGTATCAGCCAAGTCCCTGAAAGTAACTGGCTTTGAACTATTTTGACTGGTGGATTCATCTCAGGGGCATGGCCAAGGTGGCGTTTGTGAATGCTGCCTTGAAAGGTTTGGCCTTGTCAATGATGGAAGACAAGCTAGCACTTGGAGTCGAGGGTGAACTTTAAAAGCTGGATCCAACTGACCTCTAGGAAATTGCAGACAAAGTACAAGTCACAAAGGCATTAACGCAGTGCTCGGCATCATCAAACTAACATAGAATCAACGGAACATGTCGAGCCTCACACTAGACCATGTATGCCAGAAGGCCGAACTAACTTGCCCCTCATATCGAGTACCTGCACCTTTGTCAGATCATGAGCCTCAACTCGCCGATATCCGCTTCATTGGGATTCTCTTCCATTTGAGAAGAGAGGATGTGTCGAATGTTCATTGTTGCTTGTGATTTGTGAGGCTAGAGACTATGTCCTCATGTTGAGCATGGGCACATGTTAGGCATGCCAAGTTAGTCATGCAACCATTGTGATTGTTAATACCTTGCATATGACCTACTCTTAGTCATTATCATTGGTGACTAGAGTGAGTGTTAGAGAGTTGACCAAAGATCATATACATGGGTGAATGTGTTCACCATCCCGAGACCTACTATTCACAAACTATCCTCAAACAACTGTATTACTCCCTCAATCATCTAAAAAGTTGAGATTTCATATGGGGAGAACACAAAAACTAGAATGATTCAATAGTACAAAGCACTACTAATCTGCTATATAAACATCGAATGCCAACGTCCTCCCTTTTTAGCACTTTCAGACTGCGTTGGCTGATACATAGGCCGCTTTATAGACACTGGAGCCATCCTTTCCTCTATATGGACATGGTTGGAGTCCGTCTTAACCCTGGCCAGGTAAAGATCAATAATTAAGTTCATATGTACTATCTACAGTAATGTTTAGACCCACCTCTTCACTTTGATAAATCTGTTATGCTCATCCTGACAAGCGGCCAACAAGATGATGTTGCTCCTATCCTGTGATGTTCGGTGATGTCCCTGCTAGAGTTTTCTTACCACCCAGCAAGGTAAGAAGGGGCGGCCACAGGCGTATTAGGATTTATAGGTCATGAAACATCCATCTATCGGAGGAAAACAACACGATTGAGCCTAACCAGACACTAATTGAACAGCATGACAAGACGCCATCTGTACTAGCGCCCAGACCGGGACGCAGTTAGCAATAGAGTCTAACCTAGACGTTGTTATTCCTAGATTCCTTCCTATTTTTACAATTTCCACTGGCCCGTTACTAGTTTCAGAATTACAGAATTATAATTTGCCACTAATTAAAAAATCGGTGTGAAAAGGTGTGAAACAATTGTTTGTAGAGCTTCGAAGGCCGGGCCAGCCCATTAGTCCCAGTTCAGTCCAGAACCGGGACCCATGGGGGCATTGGACCCGGTTCATGAGCCCCGGGGACGGGCCGGGCCACGTGGGCCATTGGTCCCGGTTCGTCTGGACCTTTTGGTCCCCGTTGGTGGGACGAACCGGGACCAATGGGCCTCGCTCCTGGCCCACCACCATTGGTCCCGGTAGGTGGCTTGAACCGGGACCAAAGGCTTCCCTTTAGTCCCGGTTCATGCCACCAACCAGGACTAAAGGGTTGGTCCTCGTTGCGGTCAGAGTTTAGTCCCACCTCGCCAACCGAAGGGCGCTCACACCGGTTTATAAGCCCCTCCCTCTCTGCCTTGTTGAACTCCTCTCAAAGTGAAAATAGATGCCCTTATACAGGGAATTTGACCTAAATTCATACTGAATTTCTCTGAAGTTCATAGAAATTTATTATGAATTTAGTTTGAATTCTCTCTATAGGCGCATCTGTGCTCATTTTTTAGTAAAGTTAATCACAAACTTGTGATTCACACAAATTTCAAAGAATTCAAATTTTAACTATTCGTGCCACCAACCGGTTCATGCCACCAACCGGGACCAATGATATGCCTATATATACCATGCCAAAATGAAAGAGAGGCGCAATGTTCATCTGCATGTTGCTTAGCTTCAGGCCAACGTGCAGGTGAGCACTGCGCTTCTCCCTTCATCGTCTCTATACTCAGGGCTTATAAACTCTTTTACCGATTCATGCGACGAACCGGTACTAAAAGGTCGCCTTAAAACCTGCACCAAATAAAATGCCTTTGTAATAGCCTTAGAACTGGTACTGAAGGAATCAACTAAAAAGCCTTTATAAACCTCTAGTATTATTGAAACTAAAATTATATAGAATTTTGTTACAAACTTTAATAGCAAAAAGAATTATCATAAAAGAAAATAAATAAGTAATTAGAATTCTGTTCAAAACATTAAAAGAAAAAAGAATTATCACAAAAGAAAATAAATAAGTAATTAGAATTTTGTTACAAACTTTAATAGCAAAAAGAATTATCATAAAAGAAAATAAATAAGTAATTAGAATTTTGTTACAAACTTTAATAGCAAAAAGAATTATCATAAAAGAAAATAAATAAGTAATTCGAATTTTGTTACAAACTTTAATAGCAAAAAGAATTATCATAAAAGAAAAAATGGGAAAATATAAAAAAATTGCCACCTACTGGGCCACCACGGCCTGAATACGACTAGAAACCTTATTGGGCCAGGATTCAGGCCCGCAGAAGGCCCGACAGGCCCACGGGCATAGCAGTCGAGATTAGGCCCAGAGGCCTACGGTTGAGAGGAGCTCAACGAAGCTGGCGGGGCAGGGCTTATAAACCAGTAGTGCCGCTCCTCGGCTAGCGAGGTGGGACTAAACATCCCACCGCACCGCGGCTTTGGCAGCATCACATTGGTCCCGGTTGGTGCCACGAACCGGGACCAATGCACACCTTTGGTCTCGGCTCGTGGCATCGACCGGTACCAATGCCCCCCTTTAGTCCCGGTTGGTGTCACCAACCGGGACCAAAGCCCTCTGCTTCCCGCCCTTTGGGCTGCTGAAAAGACACCTTTGGTCCCGGTTGGTGCCACCAACCGGGACTAAAGGGTGCATTGGTCCCGGTTGGTGCCCTGAACCGGGACCAATGCTCTGCCTATATAAGCGGCACTGGCGAAAATTTGGGTCAGTTCGTTCTTCCCCGCCGCCCGACGCCGCCAGGCTGCCCGTCTGTCTCCGCCTCACCGTCGCCGTCGTTGCCCCGCGCCGTCCCGCGCCGGCCCGATCGACGCCGTCGCCCCCCCCCCCTGCACCCCTGCCTGTCGCCGCGCCGCGCCGCCCCGGCCCTGCCTGTCGCCGCGCCGCACCTCGCCGTCGCCGTCACCGTCCCCGACACCGTCGCCGTGAGCAACTCATTTAATTTGATGTTAGTAGTAGTTAATTGAGTTAGATTTTGTTAGATTTTTTTTAGTTCATAGATTTTTTTGTTAGATGTGTAGTAATTTAGATGTGTAGTTCATAGATTTTTCTGTTAGATTTTTTTTCATATTGTGTAATTAATTTGTTCATATTGTGTTAGATTTTTTTATGATTTTTTCTGTTGTAATTTAGATGTCAAATTTTTATGATTTTTTTCTGTTGTAATTTAGATTTCAAATTCTTTTTCATATTGTGTAAGTAATTTAGATGTCAAATTTTTATGATTTTTTTCTGTTCATAAATTTTTTATGATTTTTTTCTGTTGTAATTTTCTTCATAGAATTTTAATGATTTTTTTGTTCATAGTATTTTCTTTGTCAATTTATTGTGTATGTATAGGAAAATTGTGAATGATATAAGTCATTTATGAATATGTTCATATTTAGAATAGAAGAAAAAGGAAAAAAATTAGAAGAGAAAGTGTTTAATATAATTAGTTAGAAAAATAATAGAACTATAGTTAAACTAGTTTATTTTTAGTAAGTACTACTTTATTTTATTTATAGTAAGTGCTTCATATATAGTTGAACTAGCTAGTTGATTTAATAAACTACTTTATTTAACTATATATAGAAGTAGTTTCCGTATCGACGTCGGTGATGCCTATCCCGCATCCTCGTCGTCGTCGACTCGACGCCGGGCTGGTATTGGGAGGTGCTACCTTCCGGGGGACGTAGCTGTTGACCCGATTCTTGTTTGGTGGCGGTCGCATGGGCCAGTGACGGTGTCGAGGTTTCCGGACACCGCAGAGATGGTACGTCACCGTGTCAGCGAGGAGGACGAGCAGTTCCGTCGCTACATGGTTGCATTGGAGGGTAGGTTCGACAATACCTGGCAGGTTCTTCAGGGATCTCACTGGAGCTATGATTCTGTGATGGTTCCTTATCTTTGGGTGTCCACCGCCCGCGATGATACCCGTCGGGCGCTACGGTTCTAGCTGTATTAGTGATGCTATATATATGATAGTATTCGAGGAGTATTAGTGATAATATTTGACGATGTACAGACACAAGAGATGATGTACTTTTGCTTATAATTGAATGCATGCTAATTTGAATACTACTTTATTTTATGATTTGGTTTTGCTTATTATATGCTCATATTGGAAAAGTACTCCTACTTTGAATGCTAAAATTGGAGAGCACACTATGGAGAAATCTAGGAGCCCCCTCCATCATCCACTCCGTCGTGGGGGTAGCTTCTCCTCATTCCTGTGTGCTAGACAATTTGGTGTAATAATGCACTCGGGAATGAAAGGAGGAGCTACGTACCATCACCGATAGTCAACCCGTGGTTAATAATAATTATGAAACATAGGCCGGAAATGTCGTACTCGGACGACGAAAACTGTCCGGGGGAGTGCGACTGGTGCGACGACGACCGAGGTATGTGCGACAGGTTCATTGAGCTGGACGAAGATCGGCGCTTCAGCATTAAGCTCGAGGAGACCTTCGATGTTCATACGGTACGCAACGATGACAATAGTTTTTTCGTAATTAAGCATGAATTTAACTATTTTAACGTGTATTTTTCATCTTTTCCAATTCGACTAGCTTATCTCATGCTATGCAAGACGCTATGTCTTGGAGAGGATGGGTTTTGAAGACCATGAAAGTATGAAAACCAAAAAAAATTCTCCTAAGGACTCATCATGGTGTGGATTTTCAAATAAAGTTGTACAATACTGAGAATGTAACCCATTTTGGTTGCAAAAATGGGGAAGCACTTTGCAAGATGTACGGTTTTGATGAGGGTATGCTTGTCACCATGGATCTTGGTGATCCTACAATTGAGCAAGACAGACCTTCGATTTGGGTCCTTGTAGATACACCTTCAATTCTTCTCCATGTGAGCTTAACATAGTTATTAAGTAATTTATATTGTTTATTTCAAAATAGTTGACAGCTTATTTTCATTCTTCAAAGAATGTGCGGAAGATGGCAGACAAAACCCATTACACCGATGGCTCCGAATTAACTTATAGGGAGAAAAATCATCTGATCGCATTTTGTACTGATCTTGAGAATTACAATGTCTACAATCGAACTCCGCAATATTATGGTCAATACGTGCCACTAGTGCACGTGTTGAACTACGGTAACTACCATGGAGATACCCCGGTAAGATTTTTTACTATTACGACATCTGCATCTTTTTGCACACTTCTAAAACTAGTACATCATTGCTTACTACGAAGTTATTACTATGTTTTTCAGCAGATAATCCCGAATGATTGTGTGCCTCATCTGATGTATACGCATGGTAGCCTTCATGTTTTGAACATACAACCAGGTCTTCCTACGAATCTCAACTGTCCATACCGGGTTTCTAAAAGAAGTGGAGACATGACAATCAAAGAATAAAAGAATGTATGGACAGTCGTAAGGAGCTTCTTGGAAGCAAAAGGCAGCGATGCGCAAGAATTGGAGACAGGGTGATCTCCATTCTTCATAATGGAGAGTCAGGGTCTATATTGTTTTATGCTATTTTACCTTAAGGGTGTTTAGGTCCTACCTGATACTGATGATCATGTGCTAAGAACAATTATGTAGGGTTGGTTCGATGACTATGAGGATGATGATCGTATGACTTATTATTAATAACGAGTAGAAGTTGTATGATGATGCATGATTAGTAGGACTTGTTATTATATATGATGATGTATGATGCGAGCATGCATGAGTTATTATATTAGCGGGTGAAATAAACATAAAGCAGCGTTAGTAAACCAAGAACGAAGATATAAAAGAGGACACATCTCTCTATTAGCTAGCAAATAACAACCTAAAAATAACCCTCAAAACCCCTAAAGCAGCCACTTTTTTTTTAAAAAAAGAAAAATATCAGCTCCAGCCAGCTGCTGATGCGTGGATGCCTTTTGGTCCCGGTTGGTGCCATCAACCGGGACCAAAGGCCCCCTGCCTGGGCTCGGCGCACCGGCCACGTGGAGGCCCATCTGTCCCGGTTCGTGTTAGAACCGGGACTAAAGGGGGAGGTATTAGTAACGACCCATTAGTCCCGGTTCATGAACCGGGACTAAAGGCCCTTACGAACCGGGACAAATGCCCCCTTTTCTATTAGTGTTCTCATCAGGCCCACACAAAAATTACAGAAGGCAATTAATTACCCACAAATATCTCATTTGGTTTATTAAAATGAACAGTTATTTCTTCATCGATCATTCAGACTGCGATATTCATGTGTTCGTCTCCTCAATGGATTGAATATAATTACCTATGTTTAGGGGAACAAAAAAAGATTGTACTTCACGTATGAAGATGGATTCCAGCAAACAAAACCCAAATGTTAAAAATATGATGTCAGATTTTTAAGGATTCTGAGCCAACACTTTCACGCATGTCGGATCCCAAGTTCAAATCCCAAAGCATTCGCTCCAAACACATTCTATGAGCAAACTACGAGATGACGACAGTAATTCGTTCGCTCAGATGGAAATATGAGAGACCACGCTCGAGAATGACAATTCGCACCTTTTTCCGTTGATGTCGTATATGGCGATTCTCTTTGGCCAACATGGCAAATCCTGAGCAGGGCAATTTTCACAATTTTCTTTTTTCATGTTGTAATCATGCAAAATCACAAAAAACACGTGGCAATTACTCTGTTGCAACATGACAAATTTCTAGCAATCTATTTTATACAACATGACATATTTATATGTTTTTGCATGGCAATCCTGGAGCGTTCGTTGGTAGTGATATTTTCAGCGAAAGGAAAAGTTCGTTTGTTCTAACCTGGCTGGGGGAAAGATAGTTTGACGCGTGGGGTCTCATCTAGTTTATATATTTTTGCATCGCAATCCTGGAGCGTTCGTTGGTAGTGATATTTTTAGCGAACGGAAAACTTCGTTAGTTCTAACCTGGCTGGGGGAACGATAGTTTGACGCGCGGGGTCTCATCTAGTTTATATGTTTTTGCATGGCAGTCCTGGAGCGTTCGTTGGTAGTGATATTTTTAGCGAACGGAAAAGTTCGTTTGTTCTAACCTGGCTGGGGGAACAATAGTTTGACGGGCGGGGTCTCATCTAGTTTATATGTTTTTGCATCGCAATCCTGGAGCGTTCGTTGGTAGTGATATTTTTAGCGAACGGAAAAGTTCGTTTGTTCTAACCTGGCTGGGGGAACGATAGTTTGACGCGCGGGGTCTCATCTAGTTTGTATGTTTTTGCATGGCAATCCTGGAGCGTTCGTTGGTAGTGATATTTTTAGGAACGGAAAAGTTCGTTTGTTCTAACCTGGCTGGGGGAACGATAGTTTGACGCGCGGGGTCTCATCTAGTTTATATGTTTTTCATGGCAGTCCTGGAGCGTTCGTTGGTAGTGATATTTTTAGTGAACGGAAATGTTCGTTTGTTCTAACCTGGCTGGGGGAACGATAGTTTGACGCGCGGGGTCTCATCTAGTTTATATGTTTTTGCATGGCAATCCTGGAGCGTTCGTTGGTAGTGATATTTTTAGCGAACGGAAAAGTTCGTTTGTGCTAACCTGGCTGGGGGAACGATAGTTTGTCCGGGTGACCTCCGTAACGTCAACACGTCATTGGGGTTTAAACAAAAGTCTGATACGCATCATCTACTACCACTATAAAAAGAAGAAAGGGGCAGATCCAAACAATCACACCCATCCATCATCAAGATCTAATTGCCCCTAATTCTCCGGTGTTTAACGCTACCAACCACGTATTAAGCTAATCCATCGATCGCTAACCTGCCCCGCAGTTAAAAAACAAACCAGTTGCCCCGCACGACCGCACGACCACCTCCTCCTGCGCCGTTTGCCTCCCCCATGACCTCCTCCTCCTGCGACATTCGCCTCCCGCAGCTGCGCCCTTCTCGCAGCCTCGTGCCGCCGTTAGCCATAGGAGCCGCCCCACTGCGCCCTTTGCCGCCTGCCGCGGCCGCGCCCTTTGCTGCCGCCTCGCGCCGTCGAAGCCACGGGATTCGTGGGTCGCCGCCTCCCCATTGCTAGAGGTGCCGCCGGCTGTCCCATCAATCAAGGGGATGAGCACGACATGGCTTCAGACGAGGGCTGCTAAATCGGCGCTGAGCCACTCAATGATCTCCTGCTGGAAACAGAGAGAAGAGGACGTGGAGAAGAATAGGACGGATCTGATCCCGCGGCCGCGCAATGAGCTTTCAGGATGAGAGCGGCGGGGAGGAGGGCGGTGGGGGGCTGATCGGCGTCGGACTTGCGAAAGCCTTTCCAACACACGGGGATGTCCCCAATGGGTGGGGACACAGTGGACCGCCTCGGCTCCTCCGCCTACATGCTCCGCGACAGCTCCATCTCCACCTTGCTCTGCACCTTCGTTGTCGCGCTTGGCCCCATACAGTTCAGCTTCACGTCCAGTTACTCCTTGCCCACTCATCGCCTTTGCCATTGGGCAAATCGCCGAGTTCATCGGTCCTAAAGGGGTGATATTTGAATTCCCTTTGACCCATGTTTGGTCCTATATTTGTGCAATTTTACTGTTAAATGTACGGAGTATTAGTTCATGGATCTGCTCGTGGTTGATTCTCTGATGGAATTACATTCAGTCGTGCACTCACTGACTGACGATGCTCTCTTTTCTATTGGTCCTGCAGTCTCTCATGATCGCCGCAGTTCCCAAACATCATTGGGTGGCTTGCAATATCATTTGCAAATGTAAGGTTTCTTAATTTACGCCTGTTATTTTTACTGATGCTTCCTTCTAAATTGTTCCACGCGGGATTGTTCTGAATTGAACAAATGTTATTTTAACTTCCTCCTGAATTATGCTATGCAGGACTCCGTAGTTTTGTTCATGGGCCGATTGTTGGAAGGGTTTGGGATTGGTGTGATTCCTACACAGTCTGTATCCCTATTCTCCTAACCTTGTACAAATTCACTCCAGAGTTCAAACATGAATGATAATGCGTTTGCTTTCTTACTGTTGTGTTGTTGCTATGGCCTATGATATGATTGTTTCCCCTAGCGTAATCATAATCCTACAATATTTCTATCTGTCCGGTCTTTGTATAGGAAAGAACAAGAACACCAAAATAATATCTAGACCAAAGGAACTTAATTAGCCTATAAGAAGAACTAAAAATGCCGACATTCTGTAATTTGAGAAATATCATATATTACAGCGGTCGGGGTGCAGATAAGTGTGGTTAGAAGTTCGAACAACGAGATCCAGATCAAGTGCCTGATGCCACGCTTCTCCCTGTGAGATTTATCTATTTTTCCTTTATAGATGATGCATATATTTGTAATCCTCCATAGACTTTGCCAAATGTTAGCATGGTTCCTTTATGTTAGTTCTTCCTGTACTTGCTGAGGTGAAGGGATTATGATTTACAAAATGACACTTATGCCAAGCATTTAGGAAAGAATCAGCTTGTATGAAATTATTAGCATGCACTACTTCTCAAGAAAATATTAGTTAGCAAATGTGGTATGATGTGATAGTCCTCCTGCCAAGCGCCCTCTTCAGAAAAGAGAAAATATTCTATGATGACATGCAATGTGATTAGTCATGAATGGTACAAGGTTCCTAAATTGACATGATAGCGTGTTTAATTTTTCTTTAGTTGATCATGTTACTTATTGGTGAATGCTTAATTTGGACATAGGTTCCTCGTTTCCTCACTTATGTTATGTGAAAATGTGAGGGAATCACTGGGGAACCGCCATTGGGGATGCGGGAATCACATGCCGCCGCCACCTGGACGCGCTAGCCACTGCTACCACAGGGGACACGGGCGCATGTGGCAGCCGCTGCTGCCACAGGAGCCACGGGCTCAAGTGGAAGTCGTCATTGCCTCAGGTCCTTCGATCGTGCGGCTGGCTTTGAGTGAGTATGAACCACTTCTAGATACATACGTACATATGCTTCAATCTACTTTTAGGATGCTTTTTTGGCATTTGTGGTTGATTCAGGGTGCTGGGGGGGGGGGGGGGGGGGGGGGGGGAGGGACTCTGTTTGTCAGGAGAATCTACAGAAACATCAAATGTGTAAATTGATGCTCAGATTCTAGGCTATTAGCATAGTAATATGATGCTCTCAGGTTCTCAGGCGATACTCGAGTGTGTAACTCAATTTGTCAGTTTAGTTGGAGTCCATGTTAGCCACTTTGTAGTGTGTTCCTCAATTCCGGTGAAATATTTATTTGCCTGCTCTGCAATTTTTCTTACCTCCCAGGTCAATTTTTTGTTCTTACCTCTAAACTCTTCTTTAGATTGATTTGGCTATTTCCCATCCATTATATGATAGATAGATTGATGGTTCGCAGACCCATGACAACCCCTTGGAATGCCTATCCTCTCTATATTTACATGCTTATAGACTTGCAGAAACACGGGCTGGTTGTCTCTGTTTATCTTTATACTTAACTTATAGACTAAAACACAGCTGTGAAGAACAATGGGTCATTTTGTCATGAAGCATGAGAATGATAATACCACCTCAAGTGGGGATAACGCAAAAAAAAAAAGAGGAGTTGTGATTACTCAATCTAGACAAATCTACTCTTCTGTCAGTTACGCATCTGTAAAATGAAGATGAGTGTAGGTGGTCATTGTACATCTTAAGGGCCTTTACTGGTTGTATTTTTCACTGTTATGTCGGTAAAATCAAGATGAGTGTAGGTAGTCATTGTATATCTGAAGGGTCTTTACTGGTTGTATTCTTTCTTTTTGTCAATTCACATGATCAGTGCTACCTCTTATGTGTATTGCTAGGCTACAGTTTGGCTTTTCTATTTACTGCTACAGTTGGGTTCTATCTCAAACTACAAAAAACATGTGTATCATGCACATGATGGTTGATGCAAGCCCATGCTTCTCACAGCTTCAATTGAAGTTTTTGTGCTACTCTATTCTTAGTTATATTTCTTATCGATGTGAGATTTCATTACTAGACATTTACCTATTATGCAGTTCTTCAGTGACAGCTGAATTAGCTGAAGGCGACAATGAGCATCAATTTGTTTTCCTTAGATGAAGCATTCTACATTAAATTGTAACTTCTTCAGTACAGGTTGCATGCAATTTTTTTATGGTTAGTTCCAGATTATCCCCTTTTTGTGTACATTTAGTAGATGCTTATATGAATCTATGCCGTCTTCTCTCTTGCTAAAGTTTACATTGAATTCTGTTAAGATTTCCTATTCTTTTTTAATGATGTACTTACTCAAAGCTTCTCTCTCCTACTAGGCTAATTTAGGGAGTTTTACTGGATCATATTCGTTATGTATCCTTTCGTTTAGACATTCGTCCAATTGAATTTTCTCATCCACTCTGTTAAGTTATTCTCATTGAATTTGCTGCTCATGGGTTAACCTATGCGGAGATTGCCTTTTATTTGTCTGTAATGTGATGCATTTATTTTAAGAATCCGGTTAAGCTCATGTTCAGCTCGTGTAATGATGTTGCATCATTGATCCATTCAAAAATATTTCCCCATTCTTGAATTGTCTGCAAATTCAGGAAATAAAGTTATATTGCAAGAAGTGGAACTGAAGGAAGACCCAAACTCTGAGCACCACATTCTCTAAGGGCCCTTCTATTTGAAATACACTTATGCAGAAGTATGCCCTTATTGCTTTTGTAATGTATGTGACTTCTTATTTGAAATACACTTATGCAGAAGTATGACTTCAGTGCTATTGTACTATATGTGACTGACATCTAGATGCACTTCTGAAGATCATTTGTATGTCTTGCATGTGGCATAATTGTATGTGTGACCAACTTCATTTTTATACGTGCGTTGCACGTGCACGCTTACTAGTCGTACTAAAACCACATCATCGAAATTCTGTTAAGTATTTTTTTAGAACATCTCTTAAATATTTTCTAGAATGAAAAATATCTACAGCTTTTTCAAAAGTGATTTTCGAGGGATTTTTTTTGCAAAACAATTTAATCAACGAAAGAAGCGACTCTCTCATCATGAGAAAGCCGGCTACGACTACAGGCCCACCCAATAACCCACAAGCTGGAGGCCCAATGCACAAGCAGCACCAGCATCATCGTCGAACCAATTAGCAGCTGCCCTCCGCCGAACTTTCCGCCGCCCCCGCCGCCGCCCGCACCATGCTCCACGTCCGAAGCTCCACAAGAATAATGAATCACTGCATCTATTCCCTGGTTCAGTTACAGATACATATACATGCGTGATCCCTACATGCAGGGCCACGATGAGATGAGGGCGATTGACTAGGACGCCCTACACTCTAGGCGGTATGGTTACAACAGAAAGAACGTGTTACAATGGTACATACAACGTGACAGTTCAACACCCCCCCTCAGTCCGAACGGCGCCAGGCAAGACGTTCAGACTGGACCGGAACTCACGAAACACGGAAGAAGGCAGCCCCTTGGTGAAGACATCGGCAAACTGGGAGGTAGTCGGGACATGAAGCACTCTTGCCTCGCCAAGTGCCACACGATCCCGAACAAAGTGTAGGTCGATCTCCACATGCTTCGTGCGTTGATGCTGAACTGGGTTGGACGACAGGTACACGGTGCTCACATTGTCACAATAGACAACAGTGACACGGCGAGGGGGACGATGAAGCTCGCCAAGAAGTTGTCAAAGCCAGCACGACTCTGCCACGCAGTTGGCGACGGCACGGTACTCGGCCTCGGCGCTGGACCGGGATACTGTGTGCTGCCGCTTAGAGGACCGAGAAATATGCAGAAACCGGAGGTGGAGCGGCGTGTGTCGGGACAACCTGCCCAGTCAGCGTCACTGTAGGCAATGAGATCATGAGACGAGGAGCGGTACAGCTGCAAGCCGTAGTGAGCCGTGCCACGGAGGTAGCGAAGAACACGCTCGAGGAGCTGGTAGTGGGCATCGAGAGGAGCATGCATGACGAGGCAAAGCTGCTGGACTGCATAGGAGATGTCGGGACGCGTCAAGGTAAGATACTGCAAGGCGCCGGCGAGACTGCAGTAAAGTGTAGGATCATGGAACGGGGTGCCAGTGGTGCTCGAGATCTTACTATGCGTGTCAACAGGGGTGGAGATAGGTTTGCAGTTAAGCATATGTGCACGGTCGAGAATTTCAAGCACGTATTGCTCCTGCGAGAGGAAGATGCCGGTGGTGGAGCGATGCACATTGATCCCAAGGAAGTGGTGAATGTCGCCGAGGTCGCTCATGGAGAACTCACCGGAGAGAGATGTGACGAGGGACTAAAGCAGGCTGGTAGTGTTGGCAGTGAGGATGATGTCGTCAACATATAGTAGGAGATATGCCAGGGCAGTACCACGGCGGAGAATAAAGAGGGATGTGTCGCACTTGGATGACACAAAGCCAAGTGCGTGGAGGAATCTAGTGAACCGAAGAAACCAAGTGCGGGGCGCCTGCTTGAGCCCATAGAGAGACTTGTTCAGGCGGCAAACATGGGTAGGATGAGCCGCATCGACAAAGCCCACGGGTTGCTGACAGTAGACAGTCTTAGCCAAGTCGCCCTGGAGGAATGCATTCTTGACGTCCATCTGCCGGATGGGCCATCCGTTAGCCGTCGCAATGCTAAGGACGACGCGGATAGTGGCTGTCTTGACGACGGGGCTGAACGTCTCCCCATAGTCAACACCGGCCTGCTGCGTGAAGCCGTGCACCACCCATCGGGCTTTGTACCGTGCCAAGGAACCGTCGGGATGAAGCTTGTGACGGAAGATCCATTTGCCGGTCACCACGTTCGCACCTGTAGGACAAGGAACCAAAGACCAAGTGTCATTCCGAATTAGTGCGTTAAACTCATCAAGCATCGCGGCGTGCCAGTGCGGGTCCTTGAGCGCTGCTCGGTACGAGGATGGAAGAGGGGAAGGGGTGGTGGAGACGTGAAGGTCAAGGATGTCCTTGGGCATGGCGTATCCGGATTTGGCGCGAGTCTGCATCTGGTGGCGGTTAGCAGGTGGTGGAACGGGTACGGCGCGCACTGGGAAAGGCGGATCAGGTGGCGAGAGGCTAGATGACGAAGCCGAGATGGGCGAGCCGCGGAGACCGGGCGTGCATGGGGAAGATCCCGAGGGCGTAACGTGCGGGGGCGAGCCGCGGAGACGGGGCGTGCATGGGGAGGATCCCGAGGACGTAACTTGCGGGGGGGTGCATGGGGGAGATCCCGAGAGATCGTGTGGGGTCGAGGGGGTGGGGCAGGTGTTTTCGGCCGTGATTGGCGCAGGGAGATGGCAGCGTGGGTGGCCACTGGGACCAGGGGCAGGTGGCATGCGAGGAGGGGTGGCTGCGCGATCCAGCGGGAACGGCGGGTACGAGGTACGGAAAGCGAGGAGGGGTGGTGGGATGGGCGCTGGATTTTCTGTGGCGGATGATCCTGTGGGTTCAGAAAAAGGAAATGAATTTTCATCAAAGATTACATGGCGAGAAATAATAACTTTTCGCGTGGATAAATCAAGGCAGCGGTAGCCCTTCTGTTCACGGGGGTAACCAAGGAAGACGCAATGAGCAGAGCGTGGTGAGAGCTTGTGATCAGCGGTGGCAGAAGTGTTGGGGTATCAGAGACACCCAAACGTACATAGGTGATCGTAGGTGGGGTGGATGCCGTAGAGAAGAAAATGAGGAGTGAAATGATGAATGGCACGGGACGGGCGTAAGTTGAGAAGAATGGTGGGGGTGTGCAGCGCCTCTGCCCAGAAGGGAGAAGGGAGCGACCCCTGAAAGAGGAGCGTGCATACTACGTCATTGGTCGTGCGGATGTGCCGCTCGGCCTTCCCATTTTGGGGAGAGGTGTGAGGGCAGGTGAGACGAAAAGAAACGCCGTTGGAAGAGAAGTAGTCGCGAATAGTGGTGGTGAGAAATTCGCCACCATTGTCACACGGCACACATCGAATAAGCACGCCATATTGGGTAAGGACAAACTTAAATAAGCGAAGAATAACATCACAAGTTTCATACTTTGCACGGAGAGGAAACGTCCAAGAATAATGAGTATAATCATCAATAACCAAAAGGTAATACTTGTAGCCGGAGTAACTCACAACCGGTGATGTCCACAAATCACAATGAACTAAATGAAAGGGGGCGGTGGTATAGGAGGTGGAGGAGGGGAAGGGGAGGCGTGTATGTTTGCCAAATTGGCTTGCGGTACATAGTGGTGAGGTGCGGGCATCTTTATTGCAAGTGTTGAGGAAATCTAAGGAAAAACGGGAAAGAGAAGATGAGCTTGGATGTCCAAGCCGCGGGTGCCACAAGTCATGAGTGGTGATGGTGAAAGCCGTTGATGGTGCAGCACCATTGTTGCTTGAGAAGGGATAGAGATCGCCTTCACTGTTGCATCTCAGAAGAACTTCCTTGGTGGCTAGGTCCTTCACGGTAAAACCAGCAGGGTCAAATTCCACAGAACATAAATTATCATGAGTAAACTTGCGGACAGAGATAAGGTTCTTAACTATATTGGGATAAAGAAGAATGTGACTGAGGTAGAAGGGACGAGGGGGAAGATGAGCAGTACCAATGGCGAGCACACGGACACGGGCGCCATTTCCGACGATGATATGACGAGAATAAGGTGCTAACAGGGGATGAAACGAGGTCAAGGTACCTGGGTCCCCAGAGACGTGTGATGCAGCGCCTGTATCCATGATCCACTCGGCGGCGTTTGGCGGGAAGGCTGTGCCGTAGCTGGGCGCAGCGTGGTAGAGGGCGGCGGCGTCCCACGCAATGGGTGGGGCGCCGTACGAGGCTGGTGGAGCGGGGGCGGGAGCACCAGGGAGCATCACGGGGTAGGCCTGCTGGGGGATGCCGGGGCGAGGCCCGAGAATACCGGCGCTGTTGGGCGGGGTCCAGGGGGCGCGCGGCGGAGGGAAGGGCATCCCCATGGGGGCGAAATAGCCGAGCCAGGGCTGGCTCCTAGCGCCGCGCCCACCAGATGTGTCACCACGGCCACGGCCGCGACCACGCCCACGCCCGCCGCGCCCACCGGCGCGGTGAGCGCCGAGCTGTCCTGCGCAACCACCGCCGCCGCTGCCGTGGCCGCCGCGGCCACGGCCGCCACCGCGGTCGTCACCGCCACCGTTGTGGCCGCCACGGCCGCCACCGCCACCGCGGTCGTCGTTCTGGACGGCGAGGACCTGGGTACCTTCGGCGCGGGCGTGCTTGTCCAGAGTCAGCTCGACGAGGACGAGCCGAGAACGCGCCTGGTTGAAGGAGGGCAGCGGCACGGTGGCCTGAATGATGGCGGCCTGCATGGCAAACTTGGGGCCGAGGTCGTCGAGCATCTGCAATGTAAGCGCCCGATCGGTAACCGCCTCCTTGACATCAACGAGGGCGGCGGCGATCCCTTGCAGACGACGATAGTAGTCGTTGATGGAGAGATCACCACGCGCGCAGGCCCGGAACTCCTGTCCCAGATGCATGGCATGTTCAGCTTCATTGGCGAGAAAGTACTCGTGCAGACGGCGCCAGATGGTGAAGGCAGTGGAGCTGGCGGGAGCGACGACGTCGAGGAGATCGCCGTCGATGGTGGAGAAGAACAGCAAAACGAGGGTGTTGTCGTCGTCCCTCCAGGCAGGGTCGGCGAGCCGGCGCGCTGCACCGTCGCGGATGCGATCCTCCGCATGGTACCGCGCGAGCACGAGGGTGACGTAGTTGCGCTAGCGAGTGAAGTTGTTGTCGTCGAGGGCCATCTTGAAGTCGAGGACGCCGATGATGCTAGCCGGGATGGGAGTGGAGGGGGCAGCAGGAGGTGCCGGTGTTGGGGAACGTAGTAATTTCAAAATTTTCCTACGCACACGCAAGATCATGGTGATGGCATAGCAACGAGAGGGGAGAGTGTTCGTCCACGTACCCTCGTAGACCGTAAGCGGAAGCGTTAGCACAACGCGGTTGATGTAGTCGTACGTCTTCACGATCCGACCGATCCAAGCACCGAACGTACGGCACCTCCGAGTTTAGCACACGTTCAGCTCGATGATGATCTCCGGGCTCCGATCCAGCAAAGCTCCGGAGATGAGTTCCGTCAGCACGACCGTGTGGTGACGATGATGATGTTCTACCGGCGCAGGGCTTCGCCTAAACTCCGCGACGATATGACCGAGGTGGAATATGGTGGAGGGGGGCACTGCACACGGCTAAGGAACGATCCGTAGATCAACTTGTGTGTCTTTGGGGTGCCCCCCGCCCCCTTATATAAAGGAGCCAGGGGGAGGAGGCGGCCAGCCAAGGAGGGCGCGCCAAGGGGGGAGTCCTACTCCCACCGGGAGTAGGACTCCCTTCTTTCCAAGTTGGAGTAGGAGAAGGGGGGAAGGAGGAGGAAGAGGGGAAGGAAAGGAGGGGCGCCGCCCCCCTTCCCTTGTCCTATTCGGACTAGGAAGGGGAGGGGCGCGCGGCCCCCTCCTGCCTCCTTCCCTCTTCTCCTCGAGGCCCATGTAGGCCGAATAACCCCCCGGGGGGTTCCGGTAACCTCCCGGTACTCCGGTAAAATGCCAATTTCACCCGGAATGATTCCGATGTCCAAATATAGGTTTCACTATATTGATCTTTATGTCTCGACCATTTAGAGACTCCTCGTCATGTCCGTGATCACATCCGGGACTCCGAACAAAGTTCGGTACATCAAAACTTATAAACTCATAATAAAACTGTCATCGTAACGTTAAGCGTGCGGACCTACGGGTTCGAGAACTATGTAGACATGACCTAGAACTATTCTCGGTCAATAACCAATAGCGGGACCTGGATGCCCATATTGGTTCCTACATATTCTACGAAGATCTTTATCAGTCAAACCGCATAACAACATACGTTGTCCCTTTGTCATCGGTATGTTACTTGTCCGAGATTCGATCGTCGGTATCCAATACCTAGTTCAATCTCGTTACCGGCAAGTCTCTTTACTCATTACGTAATGCATCATCTCGTAATCAACTCATTGATCACATTGCTTGCAAGGCTTATAGTGATGTGCATTACCGAGAGGGCCCAGAGATACCTCTCCGACCATTGGAGTGACAAAACCTAATCTCGTAATATGCCAACTCAACATGTACCTTCGGAGACACCTGTAGTACTCCTTTATGATCACCCAGTTACATTGTGACGTTTGGTAGTACCCAAATTGCTCCTCCGGTAAACGGGAGTTGCATAATTCTCATAGTTACAGGAACATGTATAAGTCATGAAGAAAGCAATAGCAATGTACTAAACGATCAAGTGCTAGGCTAACGGAATGGGTCATGTCAATCACATCATTCTCCTAATGATGTGATCCCGTTAATCAAATGAAAACACATGTCTATGGCTAGGAAACATAACCATCTTTGATTAATGAGCTACTCAAGTAGAGGCATACTAGTGACGTTATGTTTGTCTATGTATTCACACATGTATCATGTTTCTGGTTAATACAATTCTAGCATGAATAATAAACATTTATCATGAAATAAGGAAATAAATAATGACTTTATTATTGCCTCTAGGGCATATTTCCTTCAGTCTCCCACTTGCACTAGAGTCAATAATCTAGATTACATAGTAATGATCCTAACACCCATGGAGTCTTGGTGTTGATCATGTTTTGCTCGTGAGAGAGGCTTAGTCAACGGATCTGCAACATTCAGATCCGTATGTATCTTGCAAATCTCTATGTCTCCCACTTGGACTTGGTCCCGAATGGAATTGAAGCGTCTCTTGATGTGCTTGGTCCTCTGTGAAATCTGGATTCCTTTGCCAAGGCAATTGCACCAGTATTGTCACAGAAGATCTTCATTGGTCCCGATGCACTAGGTATGACACCTAGATCGGAAATGAACTCCTTCATCCAGACTCCTTCATTTTCTGCTTCAGAAGCAGCTATGTACTCTGCTTCACATGTAGATCCCGCCACGACGCTTTGTTTAGAACTGCACCAACTTACAGCTTCACCGTTTAATAAAAACACGTATCCGGTTTGCGATTTAGAATCGTCCGGATCAGTGTCAAATCTTGCATCGACGTAACCATTTACGACTAGCTCTTTGTCACCTCCATATACGAGAAACATATCCTTAGTCCTTCTTAGGTATTTCAGGATGTTCTTGACCGCTGTCCAGTGATCCACTCATGGATTACTTTGGTACCTTCCTGCCAGGCTTATTGCTAAGCATACGTCAGGTCTGGTACACAACATTGCATACATGATAGAGCCTATGGCTGAAGCATAGGGAACATCTTTCATTTTCTCTCTATCTTCTGCTGTGGTCGGGCATTGAGTTTGACTCAACTCCACACCTTGAAGCACGGGCAAGAACCCTTTCTTTGCCTGATCCATTTTGAACTTTTCCAAAATTTTATCAAGGTATGTGCTTTGTGAAAGTCCTATTAAGCGTCTTGATCTATCTCTATAGATCTTGATGCCCAATATGTAAGCAGCTTCACCGAGGTCTTTCATTGAAAAACTTTTATTCAAGTATCCCTTTATGCTATCCAGAAATTCTATATCATTTCCAATTAATAATATGTCATCCACATATAATATCAGAAATGCTACAGAGCTCCCACTCACTTTCTTGTAAATACAGGCTTCTCCAAAAGTCTGTATAAAACCATATGCTTTGATCACACTATCAAAACGTTTATTCCAACTCCGAGATGCTTGCACCAGTCCATAAATGGATCGCTGGAGCTTGCACACTTTGTTAGCATCTTTTGGATCAACAAAACCTTCTAGCTGCATCATATACAACTCTTCTTCCAGAAATCCATTCAAGAATGCAGTTTTGACATCCATTTGCCAAATTTCATAATTATGAAATGCAGCAATAGCTAACATGATTCGGACAAACTTAAGCATCGCTACGGGTGAGAAAGTCTCATCGTAGTCAACCCCTTGAACTTATCGAAAACCTTTTGCAACAAGTCGAGCTTTATAGATAGTTACATTAGCCTCAGCGTCAGTCTTCTTCTTAAAGATCCATTTATTCTCAATGGCTTGCCGATCATCAGGCAAGTCAACCAAAGTCCATACTTTGTTTTCATACATGGATCCCATCTCAGATTTCATGGCCTCTAGCCATTTTGCGGAATCTGGGCTCATCATCGCTTCCTCATAGTCCGTAGGTTCATCATGGTCAAGTAACATGACTTCTAGAATAGGATTACCGTACCACTCTGGTGCGGATCTTATTCTGGTAGACCTACGAGGTTCAGTAGAAACTTGATCTGAAGTTTCATGATCAATATCATCAGCTTCCTCACTGATTGGTGTAGTTGTCACAGGAACCGGTTCTTGTGATAAACTACTTTCCAATAAGGGAGTAGATACAGTTATCTCATCAAGTTCTACTTTCCTCACACTCACTTCTTTCGAGAGAAACTCCTTCTCTAGAAAGGATCCGATTTTAGCAACGAAAATCTTGCCTTCAGATCTGTGATAGAAGATGTACCCAATAGTCTCTTTGGGATATCCTATGAAGACACATTTCTCCGATTTGGGTTCGAGCTTATCTGGTTGAAGTTTCTTCACATAAGCATCACAGCCCCAAACTTTAAGAAACGGCAACTTTGGTTTCTTGCCAAACCATAGTTCATAAGGCGTTGTCTTAACGGATTTTGATGGTGCCCTATTTAACGTGAATGCGGCCGTCTCTAAAGTATAACCCCAAAACGATAGCGGTAAATCAGTAAGAGACATCATAGATCGCACCATATCTAGTAAAGTACGATTACGACGTTCGGACACACCATTTCGTTGTGGTGTTCCGGGTGGCGTGAGTTGCGAAACTATTCCGCATTGTTTCAAGTGTAGGCCAAACTCGTAACTCAAATATTCTCCTCCACGATCAGATCGTAGAAACTTTATTTTCTTGTTACGATGATTTTCTACTTCACTCTGAAATTCTTTGAACTTTTCAAATGTTTCAGACTTGTGTTTCATTAAGTAGATATACCCATATCTGCTCAAATCATCTGTGAAGGTGAGAAAATAACGATACCCGCCGAGAGCCTCAACATTCATTGGACCACAAACATCAGGATGTATGATTTCCAACAAATCAGTTGCCCGCTCCATAGTTCCGGAGAACGGCGTTTTAGTCATCTTGCCCATAAGGCATGGTTCGCAAGTACCAAGTGATTCATAATCAAGTGATTCCAAAAGCCCATCAGTATGGAGTTTCTTCATGCACTTTACACCGATATGACCTAAACGGCAGTGCCACAAATAAGTTGCACTATCGTTATCAACTCTGCATCTTTTGGTTTCAACACTATGAATATGTGTATCACTACTATCGAGATTCAATAAAAATAGACCACTCTTTAAGGGTGCATGACCATAAAGGATATTACTCATATAAATAGAACAACCATTATTCTCTGATTTAAATGAATAACCGTCTCGCATCAAACAAGATCCAGATATAATGTTCATGCTCAACGCTGGCACAAAATAACAATTATTTAGGTCTAAAACTAATCCCGATGGTAGATGTAGAGGTAGCGTGCCGACCGCGATCACATCGACTTTGGAACCATTTCCCACGCGCATCGTCACCTCATCCTTAGCCAATCTTCGCTTAATCCGTAGTCCCTGTTTAGAGTTGCAAATATTAGCAACAGAACCAGTATCAAATACCCAGGTGCTACTGCGAGCATTAGTAAGGTACACATCAATAACATGTATATCACATATACCTTTGTTCACATTGCCATCCATCTTATCCGCCAAATACTTGGGGCAGTTCCGCTTCCAGTGTCCAGTCTGCTTGCAGTAGAAGCACTCAGTTTCAGGCTTAGGTCCAGACTTGGTTTTCTTCTCTTGAGCAGCAACTTGTTTGCCGTTCTTTTTGAAGTTCCCCTTCTTCTTCCCTTTGCCCTTCTTCTTGAAACTGGTGGTCTTGTTAACCATCAACACTTGATGCTCCTTCTTGATTTCTACCTCCGCGGCTTTTAGCATTGCGAAGAGCTCGGGAATAGTCTTGTTCATCCCTTGCATATTATAGTTCATCACGAAGCTCTTGTAGCTTGGTGGCACTGATTGAAGAATTATGTCAATGACACTATCATCAGGAAGATTAACTCCCAGTTGAATCAAGTGATTATTATACCCAGACATTTTGAGTATGTGTTCACTGACAGAACTATTCTCCTCCATCTTGCAACTGTAGAACTTATTGGAGACTTCATATCTCTCAATCCGGGCATTTGCTTGAAATATTAACTTCAACTCCTGGAACATCTCATATGCTCCATGACATTCAAAACGTCGTTGAAGACCCGGTTCTAAGCCGTAAAGCATGGCACACTGAACTATCGAGTAGTCATCAGCTTTGCTCTGCCAGACGTTCTTAACGTCGTTAGTTGCATCAGCAGCAGGCCTGGCACCCAGCGGTGCTTCCAGGACGTAATTTTCTATGCAGCAATGAGGATAATCCTCAGGTTACGGACCCAGTCCGTGTAATTGCTACCATCATCTTTCAACTTTGCTTTCTCAAGGAACGCGTTAAAATTCAACGGAACAACAGCACGAGCCATCTATCTACAAACAAATATAGACAAGCAAAATACTATCAGGTACTAAGTTCATGATAAATTTAAGTTCAATTAATCATATTACTTAAGAACTCCCACTTAGACAGACATCTCTCTAGTCATCTAAGTGATCACGTTATCCAAATCAACTAAACCATGTCCGATCATCACGTGAGATGGAGTAGTTTCAATGGTGAACATCACTATGTTGATCATATCTACTATATGATTCACGTTCGACCTTTCGGTCTCCGTGTTCCGAGGCCATATCTGTATATGCTAGGCTCGTCAAGTATGACCTGAGTATTCTGCGTGTGCAACTGTTTTGCACCCGTTGTATTTGAACGTAGAGCCTATCACACCCGATCATCACGTGGTGTCTCAGCACGAAGAACTTTCACAACGGTGCATACTCAGGGAGAACACTTCCTGATTATTAGTGAGAGATCATCTTAAAATGCTACCGTCAATCAAAGCAAGATAAGATGCATAAAGGATAAACATCACATGCAATCAATATAAGTGATATGTTATGGCCATCATCATCTTGTGCTTGTGATCTCCATCTTCGAAGCACCGTCGTGATCACCATCGTCACCGGCGCGACACCTTGATCTCCATCGTAGCATCGTTATTGTTACGCCTTCTATTGCTTCTACGACTATCACTACCGCTTAGTGATAAAGTAAAGCAATTACAGGGTGTTTGCATTTCATACAATAAAGCGACAACCATATGGCTCCTGCTAGTTGCCGATAACTTCGGTTACAAAACATGATCATCTCATACAATAAAATATAGCATAACTTCTTGACCATATCACATCATAACATGCCCTGCAAAAACAAGTTAGACGTCCTCTACTTTGTTGTTGCAAATTTTACGTGGCTGCTACGGGCTTTAGCAAGAACTGTTCTTACCTACGCATCAAAACCACAACGATAGTTCGTCAAGTTGGTGATGTTTTAACCTTCGCAAGGACCGGGCGTAGCCACACTCGATTCAGCTAAAGTGAGAGAGACAGACACCCGCCAGCCACCTTTAAGCACGAGTGCTCGTAACGGTGAAACCAGTCTCGCGTAAGCGTACGCGTAATGTCGGTCCGGGCCGCTTCATCTCACAATACCGCCGAACCAAAGTATGACATGCTGGTAAGCAGTATGACTTGTATCGCCCACAACTCACTTGTGTTCTACTCGTGCATATAACATCAACGCATAAAACCTAGGCTCTGATACCATTGTTGGGGAATGTAGTAATTTCAAAAATTTCCTACGCACACGCAAGATCATGGTGATGGCATAGCAACGAGAGGGGAGAGTGTTCATCCACGTACCCTCGTAGACCGTAAGCGGAAGCGTTAGCACAACACGGTTGATGTAGTCGTACGTCTTCACGATCCGACCGATCCAAGCACCGAACGTACGGCACCTCCGAGTTCAGCACACGTTCAGCTCGATGATGATCTCCGGGCTCCGATCCAGCAAAGCTCCAGAGATGAGTTCCGTCAGCACGACGGCGTGGTGACGATGATGATGTTCTACCGGCGCAGGGCTTCGCCTAAACTCCGCGACGATATGACCGAGGTGGAATATGGTGGAGGGGGGCGTTGCACACGGCTAAGGAACGATCCATAGATCAACTTGTGTGTCTTTGGGGTGCCCCCCCCCACCCCTGTATATAAAGGAGCCAGGGGGAGGAGGCGGCCGGCCAAGGAGGGCGCGCCAAGGGGGGAGTCCTACTCCCACCGGGAGTAGGACTCCCTTCTTTCCAAGTTGGAGTAGGAGAAGGGGGGAAGGAGGAGGAAGAGGGGAAGGGAAGGAGGGGCACCGCCCCCCTTCTCTTGTCCTATTCGGACTAGGAAGGGGAGGGTCGCGCGGCCCCGTCCTGCCTCCTTCCCTCTTCTCCCTCGAGGCCCATGTAGGCCCAATAACCCCCCGGGGGGTTCCGGTAACCTCCCGGTACTCCGGTAAAATGCCGATTTCACCCGGAACGATTCCGATGTCCAAATATAGGCTTCCAATATATCGATCTTTATGTCTCGACCATTTCGAGACTCCTCGTCATGTCCGTGATCACATCTGGAACTCTGAACAAACTTCGGTACATCAAAACTTATAAAGTCATAATCAAACTGTCATCGTAACGTTAAGCGTGCGGACCTACGGGTTCGAGAACTATGTAGACATGACCTAGAACTATTCTCGGTCAATAACCAATAGCGGGACCTGGATGCCCATATTGGTTCCTACATATTCTACGAAGATCTTTATCGGTCAAACCGCATAACAACATACGTTGTTCCCTTTGTCATCGGTATGTTACTTGTCCGAGATTCGATCGTCGGTATCCAATACCTAGTTCAATCTCGTTACCGGCAAGTCTCTTTACTCGTTACGTAATGCATCATCTCGTAATCAACTCATTGATCACATTGCTTGCAAGGCTTATAGTGATGTGCATTACCAAGAGGGCCCAGAGATACCTCTCCGACTATTGGAGTGACAAAACCTAATCTCGAAATACGCCAACTCAACATGTACCTTCGGAGACACCTGTAGTACTCCTTTATGATCACCCAGTTACGTTGTGACGTTTGGTAGTACCCAAAGTGCTCCTCCGGTAAACGGGAGTTGCATAATTCTCATAGTTACAGGAACATGTATAAGTCATGAAGAAAGCAATAGCAATGTACTAAACGATCAAGTGCTAGGCTAACGGAATGGGTCATGTCAATCACATCATTCTCCTAATGATGTGATCCCGTTAATCAAATGAAAACACATGTCTATGGCTAGGAAACATAACCATCTTTGATTAATGAGCTACTCAAGTAGAGGCATACTAGTGACGTTATGTTTGTCTATGTATTCACACATGTATCATGTTTCCGGTTAATACAATTCTAGCATGAATAATAAACATTTATCATGAAATAAGGAAATAAATAATAACTTCATTATTGCCTCTAGGGCATATTTCCTTCAGTCGGCACAGGGTTGGGTGGGTGGGAAGATAAGGGAAGGTCACTGGATGGAGGGAGCTCAGGGGAGAGCGATGCGCGGGGACGCTCGCCAGGGGAGAGGCCGGAGAGGTTCGCGCTGGCCAGGCCATCGTCGTCGTGAGCGAGGGGAGGCGAGGCCGAGGGAGAGTGGGAGGAGTCGGTCGCCATGAGAGGCTCTGATACCAACAAGAATAATGAATCACCGCATCTATTCCCTGGTTCAGTTACAGATACATATACAGGCGTGATCCCTACATGCAGGGCCACGATGAGATGAGGGCGATTGACTAGGACGCCCTACACTCTAGGCGGTATGGTTACAACAGAAAGAACGTGTTACAATGGTGCATACAATGTGACAGTTCAACAGCTCCATCCTCACCCATCTCGCCCTCTCCTCGTGATCGCCCTATCCCTGCTCCCCTCTCTGCCGCCTCCTCTCTGCCACCGCGCCCAACATTTCCCCAAACCCGAGCAGCTTTGCCGTCGAGGAGTACCTGGTCGACACCTACGGCCTCACCCGACCCCAAGCCCTCAAGGCCTCCACCAAGCTCTCCCACCTCAAGTCCCCCTCCAAGCCCGACGCCGTCCTCGCCTTACTCGCCGGCCTCGGCCTCTCCGGCTCCACCGTCGCCGCCGCCGTCGCCAAAGACCCGCGGCTACTCTGCTCCAAAGTGGACAAAACCTTGGCCCCCGTCGTCGACGGGCTCACTGGTCTCGGCCTGTCGCGTTCTGAGATCAGCCGCCTCCTCTCGGTCGCCGGCAGCGACTTCCGCTGTAGATCCATAGTCTCCAAGCTGCAGTACTTCCTGCCTCTCTTCGGGTCCTCCGAGAACCTATTCCGAGTGCTCAAGAGGGGCTCCCACCTTCTCAACTCCGACCTCGAGAGGGTGGTCGAACCCAAAATCGCGTTCCTGCAGGAGTGCGGGCTAGGTGTTTGTGATATTGCCAAGCTGTGCATCCCTGTGCCGAGGGTGCTCATCACCAACCCCGAGAACATCCGGATGATGGTGGCATGTGCCGAAAGATTAGGTGTGCCCCGTGGCTCTCGGATGTTCAGGTACGCGCTTCAAGCTGTCGCCTTTCGCAGCAAAGAGAAGATTGCTGCCAAAGTGGAGTTCATGAAGATAAGAATGCATTCACGTGGTCAGATGCCGAGGTGAGCATTGCTCTGTCTAAGGCTCCGCTCTTGCTAAGGAGGTCAAAGGAACATCTGCAGCGCACTTCCAATTTTCTCATCTCCGAGGTTGGCTTGGAACCGGCTTACATTGCCCGTCTTCCGGCATTGATCACTTACAGCCTGGAAGGCAGGCTCCGACCGCGGCACTACGCTGTGAAGTTTCTTACAGAAAATGGATTGCTAGATCACGGCGGGAGCTACTATGTAATTTTCAAGATGACTGAGAAGGTTTTCGTGGAAAAGTACATATGTCCTCACAAGGAAGCTGTGCTGCACCTTGCCAAATACTATGCTGCCGCTTGTCGAGGGGAAGTGCCTGCCCACTAGATTGATATTTGCATCAACCAAGAACCTGCCGTCAGCTGTCTATGCTGCTGTTGCTGGATCTGGATGACAAGGCGCACTAGTTTGATGCAGCGGCAGGTTCCCAAGAGAGCAGGTTCTAAATCTTGACAAGAACAAGCAATGGTCAAGAGCTCTGGATGGCTCTAATTATCTTCCTGGAAGTTCCTTTTTGTTGTGAGGTATCTATTTGCAAGAAACTACCAGCTTCAGCAAGTACTCCCTCCGTCCCAAAATTCTTGTCTTAGATTTGCCTAGATACAGATGTATCTAATACTAAAACGTGACTTGATACATTCGTATTTAGACAAATGTAAGACAAGAATTTTGGGACGGAGGGAGTACAAGATAAGGTGCTCCCCAAAATTTGCCTTTTTCTTGGCAAACCCAACAAAATTGGGACACTGGTAATCGTAGCATTAACAATAGAGGTGAACACCAAGGCCTGTATCTGTAGTAGTAGAGATGGCAAAACAAGCATTTGTGTGTGTGTGTGTATGTGTGTGTGTGCGTGTGTGTGTGTGTGTTTTATTTGTAAACTTATGCTCGTTGCTAAGTATCCCATCGTAAGAAGAGTGAAGACGAATGCCATCATTAGTTGACTCCAGAAGCCAATCCAAATGCATGTTTCTTTTTAGAGCATCGGCAACTCCCCATGCTGATGTATCGCCTTGCCCTTGTATAATCCCATTGCATACCATGTTTTTTTTTTTTTGAAAAGGCCATTGCATACCATGTAGTTTGAACTTTGAAGCATGGCTCTCCCAGTTGAATATAATTGACAACAAAGTCAGTATCCAGCTCTTTGTTCCCTTATTTGTTTGAATTTGGAACAAAAACCGGGTTGAAACCTCCCATGCCTGATCCACAACACCTTCTTATTCAAAATTGGTATTACTGGGACACCGCACTTGTACAGATCAATGTGTTTGTAACTCCTATTGTGAAATATCACTACAAATCTACCGTTAACGAGCTTTCTTAAGACTTCTGTACTGATATCTGCTATCGCCGCTGAAGAGACTTCGTCTATCCCACAAATCATCTTCCTCGTCGGTCATCGCACCAATTGAAGATGGCCATCACCGACAGAGGAAGCTCTAGCTCGTTCACGACTGCAGGACCCTCATGCTTTTCCTCTCCGAGCAATCCACATGAATATCCCTGTCAAACTTTGATTTTGATTCAGATGTTTTGTCACTGCCTTGAGTACCACTGATGCCCCAAATACATACAAACCGCGAAAACCAGATTTCCTTTGCCTGTATCCTCCAAAACACCAATTATCTCTCCTGCTTAAGCATTGATGTTTTTTGCTGTGATCCTGATATTCTGCAATGTTCATAACAATACCAAAATGTGTTTTACAAATTTAGTCTTGTTTCTTTAATTCCTTCATTTCAAATGACAAGGCGACTAAAAACGAAAATTTTCCAACTGGGACACAACTAATGAAGATCCTGTTTGAGCTCACTAGATAAAGAAACAAATTAAGACACAAATCTGGAGCATCAATCACTGTTCAGAACTACAGGTTTTAGCCCTCTGTTTGTTTGTTAGTCGCCAAAGACAGAGGGCGACCCGGCCAGCCGAGCGCCTCTGAATTAGTTGACAGCTTTGATGACTCGAAGGTGAATGGAAGAGGAGGCAGCCGAGGTGTGTAATGGACTATCTCTGGTTTAGACATGTCAGAAACTCTGTTCGGAATCTTTAACCCATATATCTGTCTACAGCATTCTTTGGATTCAATACAGGAAGATGTATTCTACATTCCGTTACATTTCTATATGTGAATCAGGTTATACAATAGATGACATGGTGCAGTAGCAACATGTATCCTATAACATAAGTCTTTGAATCTGTGTCCTAATATTTCCTACTCCTAACACTCTTATCAGCCCAGTTCGGTTTTCCACGGGCTGGTATATCCTTGTGGGTTCCAGCAGTGAGGTCGGCGAAGGCCTTGAGAATGTGCCTGTGCACACTTTGATCATTGAGCTGGAGGTAGTAAAAGAGTAGCTCCTCCAAGAAGTCCCAGTCCAGCGGCCGAGATTCCTGGCCGTGGTGCATCTTTATCATGTTCTGCATGGACCTCCGGAAGTCGGTGTAAGGGTCCATGGAGAATAGGACTATGGCCGCATCGTCGCCGGTGTCATCACCTGACCCGGCTTTTCCGGTGTCTTCCGTGACTGAATCCGACAAGGATGATGTTCCTGCGGTTGCCTGCGTCTCGTCGACGGCAGACGTGGATGACGTCCCCGGCGATAACGGGAGGCGCACGTTGTCGTCCCGGTCATGTATGTAGAGAGACCGGAAGTTGTCGAAGAGGAAGCGGTTGACGTCGGAGAGCGTCGCGGCGTGGCCTCCGCCGTTGTTGTTGTTGTTGTTGGTAGCGGTGGCGGCCTGGTCGATGTCCAGCGACTGTGTCCGCGGGAACCCGCAGGTGGAGAGGAGCCGCCTCCTGCTGGCGATGGTTGCCGGAATTGTCGAGCTGGGGATGTGAACCGGAGGGATCTTCTTGAGCTTCCTAGTGATGCAGAGCTGTAGGGATTTTCGCAGCTTGGCTCTCTTCCTCTCATCTTCCATCTCTTTTCCCGATATGAAAAGATTTAGAGTTCTAGAAAATGAACTTGGGGACGAGAGGGGTAAATTGCGGTGTTCTCCCTTTGCTTTATTGCGCTAACGGGAGCTGTAACAAAGGGATTTATGGTGTTTTATTGCGTTAAGGGGAGTTGTAACAAGGGGATTTATGGTGGGATTAAATGGAAGGAGTTGGTCTCTTGTTTTGATCGGGCCTCTGCAGTAACTTTGTAGCAGCATGAGCATGCAATTGATTAACGGGAGAATATAACCCACGAGATGAATTAGTGCAGGTAAGGCTCATAAACATTTGACTGTTAATCAGCAGTGAACATAGTCCATTAGAACAACGCAAGGCCGACATTACTACTACCTGGGAATTTGGTCTATACATGTTTGGGATCAGTGCTGTTCTTTTTTGGATTAGTGCTGTATTTAATGCTCCAGGGCAAAGAGGAGAGAATGTGTTGTCTCTTGGAAGGAAAGAAGATATAGTCAAGGATTGTTTCCTTAGAAAACAACACAAAAAATGAAGCATGGTTCAGGGATTGTAGAATTTGTCACATCTTATCATCAGCGGCGTCATGCGAGATTTGTTTTCTTTCCCTTTTGTGTTGCACTTGGTTTCTGATCATCTGGCTGTTGATCTCTGCAGCTGCAGATCACGCAGCTGTTTCAGGATTCAGATGACCAAAGTTTGAGCTGAAACCTTGAGATGGTTGATAAGCAAGTTTGACTCAGGACTGAGATGATGAGTGAATCGAGACAAGATCAAGTTGGTGGATGAAGTGTTGGAGAAGAGATGCAATCAAATCCAGCGGGCCGGCCTGCATCTCCTAAATGTGACAGACAGAGATTTCAATGGCCAGGGATGTGCAGACTGAGTTAATATCAAGTTATTTTATGACTAATCTCACAGCAATCCTAGAGCTGCAATACCTGAGAGTTCAGTATTGAGTGTTCTTATCTGAGAAAAAAAAGTGCTTGTCTGCTAGCTGCTACTTGCTGCTGCCATGTGCCAGGAGGCAGAATCTCATTTTCCTATGCTATCCATGTGCTCGCAATTTTGGTGTAGTAATATTTGACAGATGAACTGAAGCCATAGTCAATCTCTGCATACACTTGCACCAGTTCAGTGAAAAAGGGATGTATATGTTAAACAGGCTTAGAGCATCTCCAGCCGTTGGGCCCCCAGGAGGCATAAAAATCGCCGCTTGGGGGCGAGCAATCGGCTCTGGGGACGATTGGGTTCCCGGTGGTCGCCCCCAGGCGCCGATATTGGCCCATTTTTTGCGTAAATGTGCCCGCTTTTTCGCCCATTTGCAGCGACAAATCGGGCCGATATCGGCGCAAATCGGCCCATATTCACCGTGGTTCGGCGCAAATACAATAAAAGTAACATTTTTATCACATAGTTCATCACAGAAAATCCATAGAAATCAAATAGTTCAACAAATAATTCAACAACAAATAGTTCAATACAAATTATATAGTTCAACAATAAAAACTCATATTTCATCGCATGTTGAGTTAGGCGTTGCCCTTGAGCCTTCATAGGTGCTCCACTAGATCCTACTGCAGTTGTTGATGCACGTGTGGGTCTCGGATCTCCTGACGTATATTAAGGAAGGCAATCCAGGTTGTCGGTAGCTGGTGATCAACTTGCGCAAGCGGACCCTGCCTGTAATATGGTTCAGTGTCAAACACCGGCTCTTCCTGCTCGCTCTCAATGATCATGTTGTGCAAGATGACACAGCAAGTCATGATCTCCCACATTGAGCAGCGTACCGAACAACAGCAAATCGAGATTGGAGCACACCAAATGCCCGCTCGGCATCCTTCCCGCAAGCCTCCTGAACCTTGGCAAAGTGGGATTCTTGCCTCCTGGCACAGCTTTTGAGATAGCCTTCACAAATGTAGACCATTTCGGATAGATGCCATCATCTAGGTAGTACCGCTTGTTGTAGTGCCGCTCGTTAACCTCGAAGTTCACCGGCGGAGCATGACCTTCAACAAGCTTGGCAAAGACAGAGGAGCACTGCAGCACGTTGATGTCATTATCAGTTCCTTGCATACCAAAAAAGGAGTGCCAAATCTAGAGGTCATGTGTGGCCACTGCCTCAAGTACCACACTGCAATCGCCTTTGACGCCTTTGTACATCCCTTGCGAAGCAAATGGACAGTTCTTTCATTTTTAATGCATGCAGTCGATACCTCCAAGCATCCCAGGAAACCCTATTGCTGCATTCTGTGCTAGGGTCCGAGCAGTGTCTTCAGCATTGGGTGATCGTAAGTATTGCGGTCCAAACACTGCCACCACTGCCCTGCAGAACTTATAGAAACACTCAATGGTCGTGGACTCAGCCATGCGCCCATAGTCGTCGAGTGAATCACAGGGAGCTCCGTATGCAAGCATCCGCATAGCTGTCGTGCACTTCTGGATCGAGATGAATTCAAGTTTGTCGGTGCAATCCTTCTTGCACTTGAAGTAGCTGTCGAACTCCCGGATGGAATTCATAATCCTGAGGAAAAGCTTTCGGCTCATCTGATAACGACGCTGAAATACTTTGTCGCCATGCAGTGGAGCGTCGGCGAAGTAGTCGGAGTAGAGCATGCAATAGTCTTCCATACGATGTCGGTTCTTTGCTTTCAGCCGTCCTGGCACTGAGCCACCTCGCCGTGGCTTTTCATTGCTCGCGAGCAGGCCGGCGAGGGTGGCAAGGACCATGAGATGTTCCTCTTCCTGGACGTCGGCATCGGCTTCCTCCTCCAGCAGCGCGGCAAGCGCCTCCTTGTCGTCTGAGCCCATCGTTGGGCAGACAAATCGCCGAACACCTGGCAGGCGTAGTGGGCGCACAGCCGCCGGTATACAGCCCCGCGCGGCTGGAGCGCCGGAAAACTCGCCCAGATGGTGGTGGAGAGGCTGCCGCGGCAAAACCTTCTCTCTTTTCCGGCGGGGAATGGCCTATCTAGCGGTGCTGGGGCAGTGGGTGGCGCCGGGATCGGCAGGGTGGTGGCCAAGCATGCAGGGGTGGGGGGCGAATCTGGACGATTGCCTTGACTTTTCGCCTGACAGTGTGGCCCAGGCGTGTTTCCCCCTTTCGCCGGAGCCCCCGAGCGCCCCCCCCCCCCCCCCGTGCGTTGGGTTCAGGCTGCGATCGTCGGGCCCAAAAACGGGCCGAGCCGGCGGATTTCGACGTCTTGGGGCCGCGACTGTGGGTTTTTTCGGCGCCGGCGCGAAAAAGGCGCCCTGGGGGCTGTTGGGGCGCGGCTAGAGATGCGTCCACGTTGGTTGTTTTTGCACTAGCACGGTATTAAAGCAGTAGTGGTTCTTCGTGGACGGGTCCGCTTGCATATATGTTAGTAACGTGCACTTGCAAATATTTACCAAAACATATGACCATTTGTGAAAAATATAAGGTTAGAAATGAATAGTGCTCGAATTAGGGTTGCATACACATGATATAAATTTATTCTTTGTATAAGTCACAAGATGTCATATTTTGTTGCGACTTTTTGTATGGTAGACACACATGATATATCATAATTAATATCTATGAACCATTTCGCTTATTTGGAAATCAGCAAAAAAAAGGATAAAAGAGAATATGAGTTGCATGAGAAACTGGCTTGACAAAATCCTCTTTGTTTGGAGATAATATTTTTTTCTGAGTTGAGAGTGGAGTTTTTTGGTGCGTTGTTGTGATGTGATTGCATTATCGTATTAGTTGATATAACGCTTGGGAGCTTTTATTCCATGCTGAAACCATAGAATTTTTGGTATAACACTTACATGAGCTGGTCCATGAAGCTCTTGCCCGCTCAGCTTCGCTCCCTACTAGGCCCTACTCACTTATCTTTTTCTTTGCTTGCTTCGCTGCTAACTTAGGAAAAACCGACTATCATATTTTTTTTATTTCAAAATGTTCACCAAATTTGAAAATATTGTGAATTAAAAAGAATCATGAATTTTAAAAATACTTTTTCAATTCCAAACGATGTTAATGGATTTGAAAAAGGTTTGCAAACTTAAAAAAGTTCATCAACTTAATAAATTCATGAACTTTAAAAACATTTAGGATTTTTAAAAAATGTTCATGAATTTAAAAATACACACGTATTTTTAAAATGCTCAAAACTTTAAATAAATATTCATGAATTATAACATGAAAAATAAAAATGCAAATAAAAAGAGAATAAATAAAAAAGAAATAAAGGAAAACCCCAACAGACAACTATTAAAACTGCTAAAACATAGGAAAAAGAAAGAAAAAACTAGGGAATACCTTCTCAAAACCGGGAAATAGTTGTGCATTACTCTCAACCAACAATGCACACCCTTGAAGACGGGCCCTAGCAATCCATAGCCATCAATGCTCCAGAAGGCTCGAAATCAAGGGAGCTTCGTATCTTAACAGGAGGCTCGAAATCAAGGAAGTTTTGCATCTTAACTAGTGAATCCCGCGCGGCGCCCATAAGGGGTTAGGTTGTAGCGTCGGGGCGGAGGGGAGGCGGTGCAGCAGGATGGTCTCGATGGCGGCCACCGCGCGCAGGAACAAGTGGAGCCGGAGTGGTCCGTTGTCAGGCAGGATCGGCTGTTGCTGATGATGCTGCGGGCATGTGGACGAGTTCGTGGATCTCAACGTGAAGACGTCCAGCTGCAAGGCACGGCCTGACGCTGCGCACTGCACTGCTATGTGATGCTGTTGAACATGAAGTGCACTCAGACCGCGCTGCATGCCATCCGCGTTGTTCCCCTTGCATGGTCCGACGAGGTTTATTTCGCGTGCGTCCAGGTTCGTGTGATCCTCTCTCTCTCTCTCTCTCTCTCTCTCTCTCTCTCTCTCTCTCTCTCTCTCTCTCTCTCTCTCTCTCTCTCTCTCTCTCTCTCATATTTTTTGTGCCGCTCAGCAGTGAGGGAGATTTGCAAGTGGTCAAAATTCTGGTGCTATTATTGCTATGTGATAATCAGTTTTTATGTAATAATACAAGGTTTCTTCTCATCCTCTTTCTTCTTGATAATCCATATATGGATTGCTTGTGTGGATTATTGTGAAGCCTTTTCTTGTAGACTATAGGTTCAGAGATGGCCACTAACTGATTGGTGTTATTATTTAGCTTCAGGTTCATTTTTATGCTCTTAAGGTATATTTTTGTATCCCTTCCATCATTGCTGCAAACATTTACTAGCTGTCCTTGGTGCAGGAATTTGCAACCATTAAGCTCACAGTGGTTCCGGTGTGGGTTATATTCTTCATGGCCCCGTATCCTTTGGTCCATCTGTTGTTAATTTGTGATGATATGCTTTTTGGGATGACCAGGATTTACTTCCTTCTAATATTTGTTCTATGCAGGCATCAAGATTAGATAATATGGGTTTACCCCCTATCATATTTGTTGTATGCAGGCATCAACACTAGAGATATGGTTTTAACCACTTCTCATATTTATTGTATGCATGCATCAAGCTATGATGAATTTGGATGACATTCTATTAACTTACATAATAAGACCCTTACGGGTTGAAAAAACGCAAGCAATGGCAAGGTATTAACAATCTGTTTTTCTTACTGAAGTTGAACAACACGATGCATTTTAATGGCCCTCTTCCCTACTTATTTTTAGATTGAGGTTGGGCCAGATTTTATTCATATAGAAAATACACATTGATACATATGCAGAGTTTTCCTTATCTTAAACCAATAACACTTGTTGTGAATAGTAAACACACTTCATATGGACACACCGTATCAACCGGCGCGGTGTGCCGCCGCGCGGGCTTTGCTAATAATCTATCGAAAGGAAAAACCTCTCTTCCTTCCAGATCTGTACGACTGTATCATTCTTATCTTATGTCGAGCACGACCGCTGTCCACAGGATCCACGATCGGCATTGGCAGAACTTATAACCAAAAAACAAAGAAAAGGAGCAATTAAATAAACAGGTAGCTGACCTCGTACGACATAGAAAGGAACTATCATAATTTTTTTTAAACACAGTACAGACACAAGCGCTCATATACACGCATACACTCACCCCTATGAACGCACATACGCACATCCTACCCCTATGAGCACCTCTGAAAGACTAAGCCGGCATATCATCTTGAAATTTATGAAGTCACCGTAGGCACCTGGTCGTCGACGGGAACGTCTCCTCCCACTGAATGTGCATCCCCGAAAATCCTGAAATAAATCTAGGAATAAATGCGAGCACCAGGATTTGAACCCTGGTGGGCTGGGATACCACAGTCCCTCTAACCATCCAACCACAGGTTAGTTCACAAGGAACTACCATAATGAAATGACTCGATAAGGACTAACCTAATGGAATAGGTCGATAAGGAGAGCCTACAGTCTGAAGCGGAACGACACGTGGACGTGAAGCCCCCGGTCGAACATGCGAGACAGAAAAGTCTGAAGCACCATCCGCACCGATGATCTCCCCAGCAGACGGACCCAAATCACCCGCAAATATTACAACAATTTAAAAAGCCGCAGCAAGGAACGACCCCGCCACCGCTGTACAGAGAAGACACACGTCCGACAACACCAGAGCCCTCTCAGCGCTTGACGTACATGCCCTCTCAGCGCTGGTGTCAAGAAAGGAGGAAGCAGCGTGGCGGCAATTGTACCATGGTCGAAGTGCTTGCGCCTGGTTGCAGATCCTTCTGTTGCAGGGGTCTTCTCTCAAGATCCAGAAATGATGACACGGGGCTCCGGGGATCTTCTTGTGTTATGGTTGTCTTAGGGTACTCTAGGTGTTCATGGTCCTTTGTGTTTGCGTTTCAGAGTATTTGTAAGGGTCAACTACTTTGTACTCTTTCGTGATTTGAATGAAAAATTCTCAAAAAAAAAAAAGACAACACCAGAGCCATCTGAATGGCCCATGCAAGCAGTCAAACGTGTGCAACATGGGGTGGCCCTACCAACGACAGACACACGTGCATGGTCATGCACGCAAGCATGCATGTACAGCCTGGGGTATCCATAGCAGCAGCAGGCGCACATGCATGGCCCATGCACGCAAGCATGCACGTACAGCCTGAGGTACCCATAGCAGCAGCAGGCACACGTGCGTGGCCCATGCACGCAAATGCTCAGTCCCATCCGCAGGAAATCAACAAAAGCATGCAACTCTCTCCAATCAAACCATAGCTCACACCAGATACATCTAAATCACGTACAACCTAATTTACACACAGCCGGCCAAACCAATAACCACCTAACCGAATCTAGACAGAGATTATGTATTCAGAGAACCAAAAGACAGGGAAAAAAGGAGTAGACAAATACCAGCAACAGCAGCATACTGCCCAGACCACTCCGGTTCGCAAAAGGAACAGCTGCAAATACAATGCACAACACACGGACAAGTATACCATGAAACAACAGTCAGCAACAAAGTACCCAGTAGAAGCAAAAACAGATACCTGTGGAGTCAACAGGGCGCTTTCCCAGCCAAATCTCCTGCCTGCGTCGCGTCAAAGAACCACCACCAGCTGACTCCAACAACAAAGAAAAAGATCCTACGCAATGAAAGCAGCAAAACAGTTAGTCGAACACAAACAACGGGAAGAACGAATCAAACCCCACGAGTGGAAAACAAACCAGGTTGCGCCGAAAGATCCACCGAGCATACAGAAGCGGAAGACCGCACAGGACGGGCACACGCAGAGCCCGAAGCTCGTACAGAATGGCCACCCCGAGAAGACATGCGAGACTAAGAAGCCAGAACAACCTTCGAAACCACAGACCAATCCGAGACGCCATCGGAAGTAGCAGCACGGGCCGGACGACCACGGAGGCCAACTACAGCGGTACAGCCCCCCGCGAGCTCTCCGAAACTACAGCCCGATCCGACACGCCACCGGAGGCGGCAGCACGGGCCGGACGACCATGGCGGCCAACAACAACCCCCAGCTAGCGAGAAGGCCGTCCCGGACGACGCGGTCCATTACGACTGAAAGAAGAAGTGACCATGGAATTATAGTATATGAGACACGGAAGGAAACCCGCCGCGATAATATAGCAACAAAGGCACCCTATTTATAGCCGCTCATCGTAGAATGGTGTGTAGACATCGTGGCAAAAACAGCAGCAGTAAGCGGCGACGACCCCGGAAGGCGCGGGAACAGCAGCACTGCATGCCAAGGAAGAATCGCAAGCTCTCGAACCAGAAGTAGAAGCGGCAGAAGCAGCACCGCTGTCCCTGAAGATAGGACGACAGCGCCGAGACAAACGACGCTGATTAGGCCAATGGAAACTCAAGAAACACCGTTCGGTAGATAAACTCCTGTGCTATGAATTCACACATCGTTGCTGGCCCACACACCGCATAAAACGCTAGAGGAACCAAACAAGTAGCGCACGCATGTTCAAAAAAATTTGAATACAAACTTAGAGTCACCACGGGTTTGCACACGGCCACACATCCCAAATTATTATACGTGCCATGAACCGCTTAAATGTAATGTCATTTTCAACCAAGTGGCAAAACATAGAAGCAAATTCATCCCCACATATAGGGGCTTGGGTATAGTAAAGTAATAGATGCAACTGCCCTTGTGATGCAATCGATGCACCCAAAGTGAAAGTTACATGCTAAATTTTGTAGAAAAAATAGATACTAATTTAGCATAGAGATACAACCTTGAGACTGGTAAAACATGGAAGTCCTAGCTCGGACATAATTTTGCATTGCGCATTCCATTTGAGCTTGATGATGACTTGTTCATGTTTTGCCTCGAGTTGGAACCCTTCACTTGACTCTCAATTTTCCCCCTCATAGTCGAATATGGGAAGCATTAAACACATCTTCACATGTTCATTATCACCAATGGACCATGAGTTTCAAGCATATAATCGCTCACCCTCGGGCTGCTTTATCTTAAACTTGATCCTCTCAACCTTGATGACCATCTTCCTTTTATGTCATCCTCACGCAATTCGCAATTATGTACCATATCACTCATTCGATCCCATGCGGCATCATTTACAGTTCTGTGTTAAGTGTTTCAAATTCAATCAGATGGCTTCATCTTGGCCAACATTTATCTTTGCTTCATGCTCTCTTTTGGCTTCTGAAAGCCACAATGGGCATTTAACTTTACTTCGTCCCTTTAAGACTTGATCACCAATAACTCATATGTCATATGTTCTCATGGTATTTCTTTTAGATTTTTTAATATTTTTAACACTTTTTTTTACTTTGGTTCTCCGGTTGCACCATAAGGATGGGTGCATTGTCTCTTCATCCGCACCGCACATCGTGTAGATCCCCAACAGTTGGCCTGTGAGGGCATGGACGGCGTCGCGGACAGCATCCTTACCCCATGATATTCCCGAGAGGCGCGCGACATCTAACATTGGTGGAGACCCCTTCCTTCCGCTAAAAGGTGCAGTTCAGCAACCGGCACTGCGGAGCAGGCACGCCGCGTTAACATCAGTTCGTCTCCTCGTCCGATCATCCTACTAGGCATTGATACCCGGTTGGGGTGCTCGTCAACGAGCGGCGGCGTGCGACACTATGACCCGAATGGGCAACGCAGCAACAGCGCGTGGGTCAGTGTAGTCGCGAGGAGAACCATGAGATGGCGATGCTGCGGTCCGAAGGGACGACGCAACTGCATCCCGTTGCTCGATCGGCGGAGATGTGCGGATACTTGACGGAAATCTTTGGGAATCGCGGGCTTTGACGGGGTGATGCGGCAGATCTGCTGGATGGAGGACGCACACCGCCACAGGCCACGCAATCGAAGAACATGCTGGTGTAGCTACCGTTAGGTTGGAGTAGAGGCACACTATAGACAACAAACGACGTCGGGCGACTCAAACCGATCTTAGATCAAAAAACCAAAAAAAAACCCGATCAAATGACTAGCGAGAGAAAAAATCTAAATCAACGGATTGGTAAAAAGACTCTCTAGGGCAGCCGATCAACATGATCGGCAGACGAACCCTAGGTACAGGCGGCATGGCCCCCGGTGGCGATCATGGAGATCGACCGCCCCGGGGGTGGTGCGATGCAGAAGCGGCGGCGGCAGCGGCTAGGGTCTGGATCGAAATTAGGCTGATACCATGTAGAAGGGATAGAGAGGAGATTGGTGGAATCGATGATTACTGCTTGAGCCTCGTGGGCATGATCTTCATGGAGTACAAAACAAGGCAGAATACTTCCTAGTGTATCATATGTTTTCAGTCTAATCACGATACTCAACATTCTCCATCCTGAGACCTACCATTCCAATACGATCCTAAATGAAAACCTATATTACTTTCTTGATTATCTAACAAGCTAGAGATTTCAAGGTGAAGCCAAATACTAGAACTATCGGATGACACGAGGTAATACTAATCTGTTATATGTGCACCCAATGACAACCTCTTCTGTTTTAGCACCTTTTATTTGCTGTAGCTCCATAGTAATCAGAATGATGCACATGCCATTTTTATAGGCACTGGTTCCAGCCTTTCCTCTACATGAAAATGGTTGTGACCGATCTTAACAATGGCCAAGTATCGATCTATAAAGTTCACATTTACTATTTGCTCCAAATGTTAGACCAACCTCTTCACTTTGGCAACAGGCTCATGTGGTGATAACTTTGAGTTACGTACTAAAGTTTCTAGAAAATAGTTCGCCACTAATGAATCGTCTTGTTGAGCGTATCTTTCTTTATTTTAAAATAAAATTGACTTCAGATCAGGGACATACGTACACCACTCTCTAGTTGTGCCTTTCTTCAAGTAGGTACAGCTTTGAGACTCAAGGAGGGACACTTGGGTTTGGCGGTGGGAGGTGAACAAATGCTTCTCAGCAACATCAGCTTATAAAGCCTACTTCTAAACTGTGCCCTCCTTGGATTTATCCAAATCCATCTGGAACTCATGGGCACCACTTCGGTTCAAGCTCTAGTTGTGGTTGGCCGTTTGGGAGGATTTGGACTGATGATAGGCTCGCCAAACAGGGTCTATACATGATTTTCGCGCTCGGCAAGATTTTGATGAAATTCACTGAATTTCATTAATTTCAGTAGATACTGACATATTTACCTTTTGCCAAATATTTTAAAGATTTCAATAGTACACATATTCAAATATATTTTTAAAATCTAAATATTTAGTTGAATTTAGATGAATATTTTGGGCCTTTGACTGAAATACAAACCGAATTACTGAAATTCACATAATTTCGGTGATTTCTGTTTGTGATGAATTTTGTATGAAACGGAAACTGAAAACCTCACGGTCAAATGGACCAGCGACTCCTCTGCTCGCCCAAATCACAGACTCCAAGAACGGCGCCGCCACTCCCGTGCCTCTCCGCTTCCAAAGTCGCGGCCGCCATTAAAGGAAACCTACGGCGCGAACTCATTCCCCAACCAGCTCGCCTTCCTCTCTAAACGCTCTGCTCGCTCCCCAACTGGACTTTGGAGAGACCCAGATGGTACATGTTCTTCTTTCTTTCCAGTAATCTCATTCCTCAATTCAAAGATTGATTGACAAATAGCTCCGTGTTCCGGCACTGACGATTCGAAATCGCACATCCATCACATCGGCATGTGTCTTGTTCTACTTTTCGTTGGATCCAAATGTGAGACAGTCCTCAGGAAGGAGATTAGGAGAAGGGAGAAAGTTTATGCACTTCAGGCGTGTCTTTCTGTTCGTGTTGACTGCGGCTGTGTATGGATAAGCCACCTACATCCACATGAATCGGTTTCCAGGTGCTTTTGATCCCTGTTTTAACATGTCTTCAAGAAAGTATTTGTCTGGTAGTAGAATCACCAAAAGGATCAATTGCTAAGTTTTTTAAAAACTACTAATTCCTCTAAGGAATCTGCAAGTTTGGATCATCATAGTTAGTATAAACATGAAATACTCAGTTTGCTTTACTATGACTTATGCAGGATAGTTATTCTTTGGGTAAAGAATTTTGGAGTGAAGAACATGCGAGATCAGGGAAGATCCAGAAACAAATGTAAGTTCATCCATTAATTTTATTTGTCATGAAAACAGAAACGTTTTAAGTTGCAACCAGTTCTGACATGACAATTAGGAAATTGATCTTTTCTGGAGCTATATTGTTTCATTACTATTATGATAGGGTCCTCTTGATGGATAAATAGTAGTACTCTTAGTCTTACAGTCCAAAGATCAACACTATGTACTTCATATTTACTTTGGTTTCGAAAAACAACTGAGCTTTTGTTTGTCAAGAAGGGCCCCTTGTTCTTGTCTTGCCCCAGGGCCCCGTATATATATGGGCCAGCCCTGATCTAAAGCTACATGCCAAAGCATGGCAGCTAATCAGTCTTCGCGCAGGAATCAGTTGGCGTTGGCCACAAGCTAGCTAACGACGCCGCTACTCATAAGTCGCATTCAGCTGAAAGATTAGCCCCATGTTGTCCTCATGAGGTCTCCCCGCTGATGGTCGAGTAGAGAAAGGCAGCGTAGCATCAGAGCTGACTGGACATCATTGCATAGGATATTCCATTGATTCAAATGCATGCTCCACTTTCCCAAGATGCTCTTGGAATTTCTATAGACACGGCCTGTGCACAGAACTCATTATGCAATGTCCAAATGTACCACAAGGCACGAGCACTAACACTATTATAAACTCCCACGCTTATGCTGGATCCAGCAACTAGAAGTATCATGTAAACAAACTGACATATTCATACCAACACTCTCACAACAAAGTGCCAAATAATTTTTGCAACCATGCAGTTGACAAAAAGAAGTTGAATAAATTATCATGTGCGAGGATTTTGTTATTTACAAAAAGACATGAATTTTTGTGTGTGAGGGGGGGGGGGGGGGGGGGTTCACAGATTTCCAAAGTGAGCCTTTCAAAGGCAAAACAACAACCAAAACTGGTAATAACCTCATAAAAAGGACTTAACATAGTACCTACCAGATATAACTCCAATAACCAGATTGGCATATCATCATCAGAAGATCATTGTGGTACCATCGTTTGATTTTCAGTGTGTGTCTTCTTCACGGCTTGGCCTAGATCGTAGTTTTTCTGTTAGCTAGCTTAATTAAGTCTCAACGATCGGATCGTGGGATGGCACGACTGCATGTGCATGAAGGCAGCACCACTTAGATCGGTTCGACATGGGATGACACGGCCGTTTTGCCCGGTCCAAGCTGGTTTTTCATTCAAGTAGTTTTGACGTAAAAATTAAAAGGAGAAGCGGAAAAGACTATGTTGCATTCATAGCGCAAATACTTGTGTTCATCTTGTGAGCTTGCTGTCTTGTGTCAAAACGCTCGCGTGGAGTTCGGACACAGAGAGAGATTCTGCAACTACATTAGGGTGCCTACAAAACTGGGCGCTATGAAGGAGCGCCAGGACTAGTATCCTGCCTGATCAATAGTTACGTTAACAAATCCTAGCGGCTTACTCGGCGTCGATGCAAAAGCTGGAGGCGATCACGTAGCCTTTTTTTCTAGTAGGAATCGGTTAGTTAGCGCCCATCATTAGTGCTCAGTGTTTGGATAGAAAGCGCTAAACTGACTTTTATCACATGTTTATTATCCATTAGCGCCACGGAAGCGCCTTGCAATAGAGATGATCTTACAACATCTCTAGCCAGTCCCTCAAAAGCTGTTAGTACAAATTTGGTTTTCAGGGTCTACACTGTACCTCGATCCCTTATCCCCTTGATGAAAGTAGTAAAGTTTTACTCCTCGTGTCGGCGGCCCTTTATATTTTCTCGAACGACTCCAGTTTTCATGAAAAAAATCCCCTCCTAAACGGCTGCCTCTCTCCCCCGGCCGACCGCATCCACTCCGGTGCAGCTATCCTTGCCTCTGTCGGACACCACGTTCTACCGTAGTCGCTCCATAGCACTCGCCGCTCCTCTGCTCACTTAGATTCGGCCGCCGCTCATCCCTGCACCCCCGGTTTCGACACATCTAAGTCGGTCGCGGCGTTCGACGCACCTACGCCCCAGCGCCATCGTATTTTGTCTGGGTACGTCGAAAACCAAACTGCAGCCATCCAGAGCTCACTATGCTGCCTCGCGGTATGTCTTCCTCGTCTGCTGCCTGCATCGTCGTTATGCCGCCAACGCATCCTCATCCGCCAATCGGTCGGGCTTGGCCCTTGCCCATCAACTCATCTGCGTGCCTCTGTCGATCACCAAGTATGATGACTGCTGGCGGCTGATGCTGCATCGGGTCTCAAAGACGATAGAACATCCCTGATGTTTTTTTTTCAAGTGTGAAATGGACCATGTGAGTGCATTTGTGCTCATTATTCTTCAATTCACCAAAAAATTGTGCTCATTGTTTGCTTATTTTTATGGGAAAACTTTGTTTTTGCCACTCTAGCTATTTCCCACTTTGCTTATGCCACTCTAGAATTTGACATCTCACTTTTGCCACTCTTAGCTTTTGACAATACATCACAAATACCATTCCGTGGCAAAAGCAATAATTTTTCATTTCACTTTTGCCGCTCTTAGCTTTTGACAACGAATCATAATTGCCACTCCGAAAAAATTGCTTTTGCCACTGAATAGCAATTGTGATGTATTTTCAAAAGCTAGGAGTGGCAAAATTGAAATGTCAAATTCTAGAGTGGCATAAGAAAAGTGGGCAAAAGGTAGAGTGGCAACAACAAAGTTTTCCCTATTTTTATATAGGAAGGTTGCAACTTTTGATCTTGGGAAGAAGAATATGTTGATATATCGATCAAGAGAGGTCTATTAGATGTTGGTGCACGATGAGATTGAAGAGGACGCAATGTTCAAGTTTGAGGAGCCACAAAAGTAACAAGTGTGCAAGCTAAAGAAAGCAACAGAGAAGAACAATAAGGAGATGGAGAAAGTATTGATTGCACTTGTAGGAACAGTCAACGAAGTTGTGTTTCTATTTAAGTGTGTAATTTCTCTTCTCGTTTTCTCTTGATTAATGATACTATTGAGGAACTGGTAAAGTATGTGCTCAAGATGGTGTCTAATGAAGTAATTGAGTAGTAAAGCTTTAACTCGATGGCCGAATGAATTTGTGTTAAAAAATTGAGGAGCTAAGTTTAGGGGTTCGAATAGGAATTGCATTTTTTTAGCGGAGCAAATACAAGGAGTTTTCTCGCAGTAAAATAAAATAAAATAAAAATACAAGGAGTTAAGGTATAAGGAGCTATATAAGTGTCACACCTGCTCTTGATGTTGTTAAGGTATAAGGGCCTGGTGCCAGCGTGTGTGATCCATGTTGTCGGTTGTGGCCCAGTGGACAATGCGGTTTGAGTGTGTTTTTTAAGTCGCAAATAATTGAGACTGTGTTGAGAAGCTAATGAGAAAAGTCTAAATTCCCTCATCTCCTTGTACCAACCTCATCCCCTTTTCACTTGCTCGTCACCTAATTTCCTCCCCGATCCCCCTCCTGCAGGCCTTCGATACCCTTCCTAGTAGCCGAGGGACTGGTAGCGTTAAGCTGCAATTCCTTGTGGCGAAGGAGATCATTTTACGCCTTGAAGTGGCCAAGGAATCTAGACAGCTTTCATCGATGGAGCGTGATCTGCGGAAGGAACTAAAGCTGGCCCGCAAGAACAGCATCACCACGCTCACGCGCGATGGCGTTGTGGCCTCGTCGCATGAGGACAAAGAGAGCATGCTCTTCTCCTACTTCTCCGATACGATGGCCACGGCGTCGGCGCGAACGCATGCACGATCTTGACCTGCACAGGCTGCGACTACCTTCCTTGGACCTCAGTGAGCTGGATGGCGAATTCTCTGAAGGTGAGGTCTGGGCCGTGATACAATACAAGACATGCCAATGGACAAGGCCCCGGGATCAGATGGCTTTTCTGCATGCTTCTACCGCTGTGCGTGACCGATCATCAAATCCGACATCCTGGCTGCCCTCAACCATTTCTTCCACCTCACATCATGAGGCTTCCACCGCCTCAACGATGCGTTGATCCTGCTATTACCGAAGATGGCCGATGCCTCTGAGGTCACCTCGTATCGTCCAATCTGCTTGGTGCACAGCTTTGGCAAGCTGTTCTCCAAACTCCTAGCGGCTCGCCTAGCGCCACAACTTCCGAGGCTTGTCAAGGGCAACCAATCGGCGTTCATCCGCGGCCGCTCTATCCATGATAACTTCCGGATGGTCCAGCTTGCCACGAAGGCGCTCCATGCTCGTAGATCCCTGGCGTTGCTGCTTAAGATCGATATTGCCAAGGCATTCGATACAGTCTCATGGCCATTCCTCCTATGCGTGCTCCGTCACATGGGCTTTGGTGAGCGCTGGATTGGATGGACCAGCCTCATCTTGCAGTCCTCATCGTCGAGAGTACTCTTCAACGGCGTTGCGGGCAGGGCTTTCAGCCACCAATAGGGAGTTCGCCAGGGTGACCCCCTGTCGCCGATGTTTTTTCTGCTAATGATGTTGCCATTTTTCTCTCGCCTACGCTGAAAACCTGGGGGTGACATGCGCAATCCTAGACACTTGCGCAGGAGCCTCAGGCATGGCCACCAACATCAGCAAATGCTCCATCACGCCAATTCGCTGTGGTGCGCAGCATCTACAGATAATCAGCGTTACCTTCCCTTGCCGAACTGCGAACTTCCCTTGCACTTATCTGGGATTGTCGCTGTCTTACAAGCGCCCCTCAAAGGCATCTCTGCAGCCGATGCTCGACAAGATCCTCAACCGTACACCTACCTGGAACTGGAAGGCACGCCTGCTGTACCGCTCCGGCAGACTGGTCATCGTCAAATCAGTGCTTGCCTCGATGTCGGTGTACCACTCGATCGCCATGGAGCTGCCTCCTTGGTTCATCAAGGCCATCGACAAGCGAGTGCGCGCGTTCCTCTGGGCGGGTTCCGACTCGGTCTCCGGTGGCCAATGCCTTGTGGCATGGGATAAGGTATGTAGAGCGCTCGAATATGGTGGTCTGGGCGTCCCAAACTTACACATCCTTGGACTGGCCCTGCGGATGCGCTAGGCGTGGCAGCGTGGCAACTCCGACAACTGTCGGGCGGCCACCCAGACTCGCGGGAAGACGACATCGATGCACTCCTTCATGCTTCCACGATGGTGCGGGTAGGCATTGGCGCCAACTGCAAATTCTGGAGAGATCCATGGCTGAATGGGCAGAACATCGCCTCCTTGGCCCCAAGGCTCATTACGGCGACAGATCCGGCAAGGCGGACAACTACGATGGTGCGACAGGCCCTCCTTCGGCATGCCTGGATACGGGACGTCGTTGGGGTGATCACTGTCCTGATCATCGTCGAAAGTATCTCGCTGCTTGACCGCCTGCACGACGTCCAGCTCACGGACGAAGACGATCGCCAGGTTTGGAAGTGGTCCGTTGACGGCCAGTACTCAGCCGCCACGGCCTACCGTCCTTGGGATGGAGCGATTCCCCTGCGCCAGATTGTAACTTGGACGGCGAGTCGGCGACTACTCCTATAGGGTAGCAGAGAAGCTCCATGTTTCAGGACTTGTGTGTGAAGCCGTGGAGTCCTTGCCTCTCGTTGAGTAGGTTCTCAGCTTGCTTCACAATGCTTCGCTGTCATCACCATTCACCATTGGTGGCTGGAATGGATATCGGAGCACGGAAGACATGCCATGTGCAAATGGCTATGTGTTTGCCATCCTGAGACCTACCATTCCTAGAGAATCCTTAAAACATTGTATTAGTTTCTTAATCATCTAACAAGCTAGAGATTCGGACGAGAAAACTCGGTACCAGAATGATCGAATAGCAGGAGGCACTACTAATCTGCAATATATCCATCCAATGCAAACCTTCCACTCTTTGTAGCAGCTTGCATTTGGTTTGGCTCCCGTGTAATCGCAATGATGCATATGCTACTTTATAACCAGCCATTTCTATTGATGGACATGGCTGTGATCGATTTAAACCACAGTCAAGTCGAGCTATAAGGTTGCCATGTACCTTCTGCTCTAAATGTTAGACCTAACTTGTCATGTACGGTCTGCTTCACATGTTTGACCTACCTCTGCGTGAAGATGGTTGGGATCGATCTTAACCAGGGCCGAGTATAGAGCAATAAGTAAGTTTCCATGTACTGAGTACATTAAAGTTTATACATCCTGTGAACTGCCCTCAGTTGGTAGCAACCTAATTATGTAGTAATACTAGTACAATTTGTGATATATCTGTGTGTTTTTATTTCTGAACCCTTTGATGGCTTCTAAATTCCTATCGTGAAGTTCTCTTGCCAGTAAGCGACAAGCGTGCAACAAAGGTGTACGTCATGTAGCTGCAACAGTCATAATAGTAAGTTGTGTTTGTACTATGTGGCTCTCAGTCATTTTCCTGAAATAGTTTCAGTAATCAGTTTGCAGGCCACACCATGACCGTGACAGGTATTGAAGCAAAACACGATCACAAATCCTCAAAAAAAAAACAAGGCTTTGCTAGCATTATTGCTATACTTCGCTTTAACGTTTAACCGAGCATTTCTCAACTAAGTGGTTTCTACAATGTAAATGAAAAGCACACTATTGATCAAAATTCCCTTTAAATCAACTATTGGATCATATACATGTATTTCTAACAGATTTTGTAATAAAAGCAACTATATATCTTGAACCCTAATTGGTAGCCATATTTTTGCTTAAGTACTATTATGAACACCAACACTTTTTTTTGCATCAGTTGTTATTTGTTTATCTTGTATATACAGGTATTATTTGTAACTATATGCACTTGATAATATGCTTCCTTTTTCTGACGGAGGCTCAGCTTGTTGAACAGGGGTTCAGCTTTAGCATGCCAAGTTGGTCATGCAAAAATTATGATTGCTGATACTTTGCAGCACGCCATGGGTGAGTCATCCCCATAGGTGACTGGAATAGAAGTTTAAGAAATGTAGAAAGACCATGTACAAAGGTGTATGTGTTCGCCATCCCGAGACCTAACATTCCCATACGATCCTAAATAAAAACTATATTACTTTCTTGGTCATCCAACAAGCTAGAGATTTCAAGAAGAGATAAGCCAGTATTAGAACTATCGGACAACACGAGGTACTACTAATCTGTCATATGTGCACCCAGTGACAAGCTCCTTTCTTTTTTGCACCTTGCATTTGTTCTGGCTCCAGGGATGATGCATATGCCATTTTTATAGCCACTGGTTCCAGCCTTTCCTCTTGATGAAGATGGTTGTCACCCATGTCTAGTTATAAAGTTCTCATTTACTATCTGCACAAAATGTTAGACCTACATCTTCACTCTGGCAACAGGCTCGTGTGGTGTTAACTCTGAGGTACCCACTGAAGCTTCTAGAAATTAGTTCGCCACTAATGAATCTTCTTGTTGAGCATATATTTCTGTATTTTATAAATGACTATCAAGGGACAGCGACGAATCTACTAAGGGTTTTAACAGGCTTAAGCCTGCCCTCTAGCGATTCCGTTTTTCTTTTTTACTACTAAGTAAGGCCCAGCGCAGCCAGTCAGGGCCAGCCCATCAAACCACATACCCAGGATTCACCCAATACTCATCAAGAATCGTTCGATCTATAGCAAGCGAGCAACGGAATTTTCTATTCGCCGCTTATTGCGGCAAGTTGTCGCGCCTTCGCACAGGGCGCAGCTCACCGCGGGCCGGCCCATTTGCAGTCGTTTCCCTTCTCGCAATCGTTTCGCTTCTCGCGAGATTAAAAACAGCAAAAACAGTTTGCGCAAGGGATCAAACCCAGACCTCCTGTAGATGTACGCACCGCATTAGCCACCGTGACTGGCTCATGCAAGTTAACCAACCACAATGCGAAACTTAGAGAAATAAACAGCCGCGACAAAACTTAAAACCATTTCACGGAATGTCCAAAAAACTTTTGTTCCTTCTACTGGTTTTGTCGAATTTTCTTCACTGTCTTTTTCTGTTCTTTTGTTTTCTTTATTTTTTTTTCTTTTTTTTAATTTTAAATATTGTTCAGAATTTCAAAAAAAATCTTGTTGTCAAAATTGTTCATATTTTTGCAATAATGTTCACATTAGCAAAATTTTGTTCACAATTTCAAAAAATGTTCCTGTTTTCACTTTTTTGGTTACAATTCAAAAAGATGTTCAAATTTCTAAATTTTGTTCACAATTTAAGAAAATGTTCCTGTTTTCACATTTTTAGTTACAATTCAAAAAGATGTTCAAAATTCGAAATTATGCTCACATTTTCAAAAACCATTCTCAATTTACAAAAATGTTTAGAATTAAGAAAAAAATCAGTGCTTCATCAAATGTTTTTGGAGCTTTGTTCATGCTCTGAAAAATGTTCACAATTTATAATTTTGTTTACATTTTCAAAAATTGTTTGCATTGTTAAAAAATGTTGGGCATTTCCAAATAAAGTCATGTAGAAAAACGCTTGGAGTTTCAAAATTTTGTTCACATTTTCAAAAAGAATGTTCTCACTTTTTGTTTGTGTTCTGAAAAAAGCTTACATTTTTAGATTTTTTTTCATTTCTTATAAAATGCTCTGAATTTATAAATTTGTTTGTTTTTTCAAAAAGTTTGGAGGTTCGAATTTCGTTTTTTGGGGGGGAAATTTGTTCAAAATTTCAATTTTTTGTTCTCATTTTTGGAAATTTTATGTTACAAATTTGTTCGTAATTTTGTAAAATGTTCTCGTTTGCAATTTTTGGATTTTTTTAGCAAACATTAAGTTTTAGCGATGTCGTTGTTGTTTCTTTTATTGTTCCGCTGCTAATTTAGCACTGGAGCTAGTTGGCTGCAGTGGCTAGCATAGCACGCGCTCGATAGCATGATCTCCGGTTCGGATCCCAGCACCTGTCCTGTGTGATGCTCTTTGCGTCGAAAAGTCGACGCGTCGCACGTGGCGTAGCTCACCTCGGCCGGCCCACTTTGTGTTCGCGATGTCGAAAATCTGGGGGAAAAAGGAGGGTGCTAGCGCTGACATTCGATCTGCTGACTTCGTTGCGATGCGCACGCTGACGAATTAGCCTTTGTGCCAAAACTGCAGCGCGACTCTAGAATAACTAAACTATAGCAGGAAAAACTTAAGCATTCTGAAAAAACATCAAAACCTAAAGTACAAGTGGGGAATCCAACAAAGGACCTCCTACTATTGATCCAGGTCACTAGCGACCTTAATTCCTAGGAATCTGCATCTAAAACCTCAAACATTTCAAGAAAATTATATCATTTAGGGGATCCTCAAGCATTTTCCTAAACAAGGAACAAAATAGAAAACAATATCATTTTCTAAAATTATGAACAATTTTTTAAAAACACAAACATTTTCCGAAAAGCAGGAAGAATTTTTTTTGAAGTAATGAACATTTCTTTCAAAGCATGAACAATTTCCAAATTGCTCGAACATTTTTTTAATTCGCAAACAAAATTTGGAAACATTACATTTTTTGAATTTCTGAATAAATTTTGAAATATGGAACATTTTTGGAAATTCCTAAAAAAAATTGAGTTTGTGAACAAAAAGAAAATGCGAACTTATCTCGAAATTCCCCAAATATTATATGAATTTGGGAACAAAATTTTCAAACATGAACATTTGGTTCATTTGTGAACAAAATTTGGAAGTGGGAACAATTTTTTAAAATTCCCCAACCTTGTTTGAATTCGTGAACAAACTTTCAACAGATGAACATTTAAAAAATTTAAATGTGGGAACATTATATGAAATTACCGAAATATTTCTGACTTTTACAAAAATAGTTTTTGAATTTCCTTTTTTTGAAATTTGGAACATTTTTTTAAATTGAAACGTACAAATATTAGAAAGTCTAAACCTTTTTAGAAGTTTCAAACAAAATTTGAAACCAGGAAATATTTAAAAAATGATCGAATGCCAACAGTTTTACATTTCTGAAAACCTGTTTAAAATAGGAAATAAACTTGATAAAAAGAAAAATCGCAGAAAATGAAAAAAAAGGGTAGTAAACAAGAGAAGACACAAAAAAAGAAAAAAATTAAAAAGGAGAGAAAAGAAAAAATGAAACAGGAAAAAATGGAAAAGAAAACCAAAAAAACAGAAAAAATAAACAGGTTTAGGAACCTTCTAGAATGTTCCCAAAACCAGAAAGAACCGGATGAAACCTTCTAGAAGGGTTCCAAAACCGGGATCCCTAGAATGCAACCCTCGCTTCTAAATGGACGGCCAGTCTCTGTTGATTATCTTCGATCCATGTGCGTTTGCCCGACATTTTGATGCAGAATGCATCAAATAGGAAATCACTGCACCAGGAAATCCTATTTTTAGTGACGCACAAATGCATAGACCCGCTCCTGGGCCTGCCGATGTGCGAGGCCGCACGCCCCTGCTTGTTTGTTTTCTCTTTTTCTTTTTATATTTTTTGTTTTTTTATACTTAAAAATGTTTGGGATACAAAAAAAATTCCAAATTTTAAAAAATGTGCAAAAATTTACCGATTTGAAAATTTCTTAGATTTCAACATAACTTCATGGATTTTCCAAATAAATCAGAAATTTTAAAATGCTCCAAATTTAAAAAATGTTCCTCTAATTTAAATATATTCATGAACACAAACAGACATACATGAATATAAATATATTGTTAATCAAAAAACATTTTCTAATTCAAGGATCTTCCCGAATTCAATTTTTTCATGAATTAAAAATGGTTCCCAAATTGCACAAAATGTTCGTAAATTCAATAAATTATCTTCAATTTCAAAATATTTCCATCAACTGAAAAACAAATGCTCACGAATTTAAAAATCTGCATGGATTTTAGAAATTGTTCCCAAATTCATGAAATGTTCATAAGTTTCAAAAAACAAATCACAATTTTAGAAATTCTTCAAAAAAAATAGAAAAATGTCATGAATTTGAAAAAAGTTCACGAATTTCAAAAATGTATTTGCAAGTTTGAAAATTGTTCATAATTTCGAAAAATTGGTTGCATCGTAAAAGAAAATATAAATTTGAAAATTCTTCCCAATTTTCGAAAAAAATACGAATTTAAAATTGTTCATGAATTTGAATTTTTTTTCATGATTTTCAAAAAAGTTGAGCAAATTTTGAAAAAAGTTTGTTAATCAAAAAGGAAAAAAATAAGTTAAAAACAAAAAAAATGTAAAATGAAAGAAAACACAAACAACCTAACGGGCCGACCCATTTGCATGCGGGAGGGGGGGTGGGGTTGCGAGTTTGGTCGCTATCCCCCGACCTGCATGACGAATAGGATTCTCGCCGCCGGAATCTTTCCTTCACAGCTTGGCGCCATCCCTGACAATGACCACCCCTAGTCCTCCAGCGGTCCAGCCCTCGCACAATGCCATCATGTTTCGCGAGGGGGGGGGGGGGTGCTTTGTTGATCTGCCTCTTGTTATACATCGACCTCCGACTGGTAAACAATTGTAGCATCTGGCTCTATCTTAGTCCGTCTAGTGCCATTTCTCTACTCTGAAGTCTGAAGGTTTTATTTTCTCTGAAACTCTGAACATTGTCTGGTGCCATTTCTCTATGCTGAAGTCTGAAGGTTTTATTTTCTCTAAAACTATGACCATTGCCGTTCGTCATCGTGATATATCTAACTAGCTGTTACTAGTTACAGAGTTATGTGTTTAGATTTAAGAAATGGGTACTTCTTGTAAAGAGTTAAGATTCTCTAGTTAGCTGGTCAAACTTGTTACTAGCCTTGGCCTTGAAATTTTTCATGTCAATTTGAGCACATGTTTGGAAAATATTGTCCATTTATATTGGCAAAACCAAATATTTATTTCAAAAGATCTAGAAAAATCCTAGTAAATGGTACATCTTTCTAGGAGTAACCAGAGAATTTTGAGCTTATTCGGATAAAATGATTGGGAGATAATGGCTATTTAGCTAGATATATCCAATTTTTCATTAAAAAATTGATATTTTAAAAAAATCTAGAAAAATCCTGTCAATATGACATGTTTCAGGTAGTAATTTGGGAAAATTCCAGTTTGTTTACATAAAAGGGTTATGATATCATCTTTTTTTTCTTCAAACAAGTGTTTAGTTTTCTCGCTGTTAACTTTGAGCCTGCACTCCATTTTCTTCTTGGGTTCATGACTAATTAGGGACATACGTAACCATTTTCTGTTCATGCCTTTCTTTAGGTTCTCAATCTGTTGCAATCCACCACTGTGGTACAACTTTGTGACTCAAGGAGGGACACTTGGGTTTGGCAGGGGAGGCGAACGAATGCTTCTCGGCCCAATCAGCTTATAAAGCCCACTTCTTAACTACTGTATGTCCTACTTGGATTTAACCAAAGCCATCTGGAACTCATTCGCACCGCTTTGGTGCAAGTTCTTCTTGTGGCTAGTCATCTGGGAGAGGAGTTGGACTAATGACAGGTTTTCATTTCTTCATGCCCAGAGAGTTCAAGCAAACGAGGAGTACAACCGTCGGATGATGACAGTTAGTTTTGCCCACTTAGAACCAACGTAAATATCGCACTTTCATTTCTTCTGACCTTTGTGTTTGCTTTGTCAACTACTCCCTCCGTTCCAAAATAGATGACCCAATTTTGTGCTAAAGTTAGTACAAAGTTGAGTCATCTATTTTGGAACGGAGGGAGTAGCATGCAACATATGTTTGCAGCTATGCAAAACAGCATGGTTCCTGTACCAGTGGAACCACCACCACCACTGGCTGGACCGTACCCAGAGTTGCTTTCGTTCAAAGAATTTGTGGCACTACGCAGTTGGACACCGATTTGTACATCGCTAAACTATTCAGCCACTAATTATCATTGATTCAACACTATCATACTTCCCCTTACCATCTCTTTTCAAACATGTAGGGAACCGGATGAGTTGAGACGGATGGTCTAAGGGCATTTCTAACTGATCCCTAAAAGTTAAAGGAGTATCCGACGGAGTAAAGTTACTGGAGTAAATTTTTATTTCACTAATAGTGGCTACACCTAGTTGATCCACTATAGTTAGTTTAGTAAAAACAAAATTGTGTAGATTTTGTATCCTAGCTGCATGGAGTTCAACCACTACACAATACATATCTTAAAAACATTCAAATTAAAACTTGCATAGCATAACCATCATAACATCAAGTTTCATCATCGCGTTTTTCCAATTAAAACATGCAAAGTTCACCCAAAAGACATCACTTCAAACACAATGTAGTCCGGAGCAATCCCCATCAACTAGGAGAGTAAGTGCCAATTTACTACATCTCGGAGGATGTTTGTCAGCTGGTTGTCAATGCCAAGGGCCAGTGCAACATTTTACACGCTCTCTACGGAGGATTTTGAGTCCGGAGCAATACCCATCACTGGTATCGTCATAAGACTGACAGTGCCAACGACGTAGTAGCAGTAGAGGTAGATCTCGTCAAAGGTCCTTTTTTGAAAAGGAGGATGTATATATACCCCCGGCGTCTGCATCTTGGCTATGCATGGAGCTATTTTATTAATTATCATAAGGACCTTACAAAGTAATATATTAGTAAGCCTAAAGCCTCCATCTTGGCAACACTTGTCGCTACTCCTATCCCCTTGGTGAAGGGGTGTCAAATGTCCGAGCCTAATACCAAATAGAGATCACACCAAAGCCTAACATCTAAAGTCGGGTACCTCACTCGTCCAGCAGCAAGCAAGTGGCACAACAAGTTCGACAGACCCATAGCGCGTACTAGCATACACACTCCAGAATTCTTCGCCGCCGCCGTATTCCGCATACCCATCTTCAGGAGAAATAAATGTAATGACCTGTGAGGCCTGCCACCAATGCCACCATGATGCTAGACGGCGCCACTGCCCTGCGCGCGTTCATCATCCCGCGTTCATCGTCGAGACCCCGCTGCACCATGCCACTGAGACTCATCATCATAGATGGTAGATGCCACACCGCCCCACCGCGGTCCCCACCCGACAATCACGCGGAAAGTGACGCCCAGCCACCAAGCCGTTCACATGTCCGTCAAGCCGATGAATGTCTCCAAAGATGATGCCCCCATGGGGGGTGACGACGAAGACGTCGCCATCATCCCATCCAGGAGGCCCCTTCAATGCCTCCAACGAGGGCTACGAGCCTACGACGGCCACGGGCGCCGCCACCAATGGTGGCCTCCCCCAGATCTGAGGTTTCCCCTGGAAATAATGGAGCGAGGGACGCCCCCCACCATCGCCTCCAATGAGAAAAACGACACCCACGGGCGCCGTTGTCGATGGTAGCATCCACACCCACTTCAGCAGCCAGGCCACCATCTCCTCCTCAACTTGATCCACCGCCGGGAAGCCAACGCGAGGCAGCACCCACCATCCAGATCCCTTTGGACCGACGATGAAGACAACCAAAGGTAGAGGAGGTGACATCGTTGCGTGACCGGCGCCATGGCTACACACACGTCGTCCCGAGGCGCCCACTCAAGATCCAAATCCACAGCCACGCCTCCAAGCCGCGACGGGGGGAAGCCCTGCCGCCGCCATCACCTCCCCGCATGGGCTTTGCCCAGCTGGGATCCGGTAGCGGCGGGAGGGGTGGCGGGGGAAACCCTAGGGATGGAAGGGAGGCGGAGGAGAGGGGGTGGCGGTGGAAACCCTTGGGAGAAAAAATTTATGGAGAATTTCACTTCCCCGGCTTCTGCACCAACTAGGGATGCATACAGCCTTTTAAGTATGAGACTAGGATTTTTAGTCTCGGTTACGCACCAAACCTAGTCCTCGATAAAGGTCCTATACCTTGATTTCCACAGGTCAAGCCCATCCCTTCAATCATATCTCTGAATGGCTGCAAAGAAAATAGGTCATTATGTTACATAAAATAAACAACAAACAAAATGAACCTTGCTAATTTACAATATACACAATAACTTCTATGCAATAGGGTCATTATGTTTCATGTATTTCACGTCAACTTCTTCGGCTTATTTTTCCTGGATATCAATTAGAAACTTTGACGCTGTGTCTGAGAGGGTTGTGTCATACATATCATATGGGCGGCCTTCGAAGAGATCCTCTAATCTCTTCTCCCACCGATCAAGCGCCTTTGTTGTGATGTAAGATGAGTTAGGGCCATTCTCTAGCCCATCGGTTCTCCTGCACCATACTACAAAAATGCAAAAGTGAAAAGTGTTAGTTACGAGTTGGTAAGGCCAGAAGTAAAAATTTCTCAGTTGAGGCAGGCAGCGGTGACATGCAGCCGGACCTGCCAACGATCGTACTCGGGGAAGGCGAGCTCGAGCATGTGGAAGAAACCGAGCCAATTCTTGGCGTGGGTGTCACGGTCGGTAATCTCTGCGACCCACATCCTCCACGCTCGCTGCCGGGCGCCGTGGTACTTCCTCTGTGACTGCCGTGGCGGAGGAAGGTCGGGGAAGCCGGAGAGCCAGCGGGATGGGCCGCATCAGCACTACCGCGATGGCTAGATGACGAGCCCGCATTGTGCTTGTGGCGGCACAGATCCGTGATACGGATGGGCGGCAGGGACCGACGGCCACGAGATCCGGCCATTGGGGGAGGGGTGGCATGGAACATCGATGGAGGGGGGCTCGCCGGCCGCGGGGATGGGGGAGGAGGAGAGGCAGAGTGGTGGACGGAAGAGTGGAGATTTTTTGCTCCACCGCCGACTGGAGTGAATACACGCTAGGGATAAGCGGCGGAAAATAAATTATCCTCCTCTGACGATTTTTGGGGTTCGGCTAGGTCCCGATTAGAGGAGTAAAACTAGATTTTTGGGGTTCGGCTAGGTGATAGTTTTGGGAGTTCGGCTAGGTCTTGGTGAGAGGTGGCTTCGGTAGGCGTCGTCCATTGTCCATTTTCCTCGAGTGGAGCAAATAGAGGCTATGGATGGCAACTTTGAGCGAACAATTCCCGGATGTCAAATTCTGTTGTTATAGCATGTCAATTTTTACCAGTTTCCTTTGATGTAGCACGTCCATTTTCTTCTGCCAGCATGGCAAATCCTCTACAAGTTGGAATTTTTTAGACGGACAATTCTTCATGTTGCATCATGGCAATATCCAGAAAACGCATGGCAATTACTCTTCGGCAGCATGACAAATTTCCGTTAGCATTTCAAAATTTTCTTTACAACATGGCAAATCTTTATACAATAGCGTGGCAAATATATCTAATTTAGCATGGCAATTGTTGAGTGTTCATTGAGAGTGGTTTTTATTAGGAACACTCCCACATCACGACGTTCACTTGGATGACCCCACATTGGGAGTGGTAGTTTGCTCTGCTGACCTCCCTGATTAGATATATTTGCGCAATATTCGCATCCTTACATAAAACCAGATGTCCTCAACTCTTAGGAGGTGTTAGCGTTGGCATACATTGCTCGACTTTCGACATTGATCACTTACACTGTGGAGGGCCGGATTAGACCTCGGTACACAACACTAAAGTTTCTTAAGGTGGATGCGAAGGAATTCATGGAGAAGTACATGTGTCCTTGCAAGGCAATTGTGCTGATTGATATTTACGTGTGCCTAAAAACCTGCCCTGAAAATGACATTGCCGGATCTAAACGACCGGGCGCCTACCAGTTTTGCATTTTTACTGGCTGCTATGATCAGTGGCAGAGACAGGGGGGACCAGCAGGGGCCTGCCCCCCCCTAACTGTTAGATAGGCTAGTAGTTGTGTACGTGACATAGTCGTCACGGTGTAACTTGTGTACGTACGTGGAGTTGTACCCCGAGCAGGTTGTTGTGTAGATTGATCTCTATCTTGTGTATAGACTTGGACTAGGGGTCAAGCCACAACAACAACCTGCCGATCTTGTATCTGGTTCTTTATATAAACACGTACGCGTCCCTGTCACAGATGACATACGCTTCCACCATCGTAGTCTTTACATGGCAACCAGAGCCATCCTCGAGCACATTCATGGCGTCGTCTTCAAGTTCCTTCCCATCCTCGCCATTCGCGCACGCTGCCACCGAGAAGCTCACGAAGGGCAATCAGGCCCTATGGCGGGCGACGGTGCTCTCGGCCATCCGAGGCGCACAGATGGCCAAGTACCTCGACGTCGAGCAGCCACCACCGCCCATGTAGATTGATGTCACTTCATCTGATGGCAAGACGACGGCGAAGGCGCCAAACCCTGAATTCCAAACCTGGTATACTCAAGATCAGCAAGTTTTCTCCTATCTCCTGATGACACTGCCTCGTGAGATCGCCATCCAGGTTGCATCATGTCACACCGCGGCTGAACTCTGGAACACGGTGGAGGGGATGCTTGCATCTCACACCTGTTCTCAGACCACCAACGTCAGGATTGCCCTCGCCAACCTGCAGAAGGGCAACTCCTCCATCACTCACTATGTCGGGAAGATCAAGTCCCTCTGCGACGAGCTGATCGCTGCAGGGAAGAAGGTGGACGACGACGACATTGTCTCCCACATCCTCGCCGGGCTAGATGAAGATTTCGACCCGGTGGTGTCCGCCATGTGTTCCCGGGTGGAGCCGGTGACCGTGGCCGAGCTGTTTTCACAGCTGCTTAGCTTCGAGACGAGGCTCAATCTTCGGGGTGGAGGGTCTCAATCCTCTGCCAACGCCGCTACTCGAGGCCGCAGAAACGGTGGCGGTGGTGATCGCGGTCTCCGCCAAGGCGGCAATGGTGGTGACCGCGGCGGGCGCGGCGGCGGCTACTCCAAGTCAGGAGGGCGCGGCGGTGGACACAACGGTGGTGGCGGGGGCAACTACCACAACCATGCCTCTGCCGCCCCTAGAGTCCAGTGCCAAATATGCGGCAAGATGGGCCATCCAGCTTGGAAATGCTGGAAGCGCTATGACGAATCCTACCAAGGCGTGGAGGAGAAGTCGGCCAACCTAGCTGCACCGCAGTATGGGTTGACACAAATTGGTACTTGGACAGTGGTGACACCGATCACATCACTGGAGACTTGGAGAAGCTGACCGTGCGTGATCGCTACAATGGAAACGAGCAGATTCACACTGCCAGTGGCTCAGGTATGGTTATCAAACACATAGGCCATTCGGCAATTCACACTCCTGATCATGATCTCCTTCTAAATAATATTCTTCATGTGCCTCAAGCAAACAAAAGCCTAATTTCTACTAGCCGCCTTGCTATTGACCACAATTCCTTTGTTGAAATTCATCCCTATTCTTTTCTTGTCAAGGAACGGGGAACGAAGAAGGTGCTCCTTCGAGGCAGGGGTAGACAAGGACTCTACCCGGTTAGGCACACGGGATCCGATGTCAAGAAGCATATGCTCAGTGCCACCAAGCTATCTCCGGATAGGTGGCACCGACGTCTAGGCCATCCATCTCCTCTTATTGTTAGCAAAATCATTAGCAAAAATAATCTCCCATGTGCAAATTCTTTCAATAAAGATTTTGTATGTGACGCATGCCAAAAAGGCAAAAGTCACCAGTTGCCTTATCCTAAGTCAATAAGTGAATCAAAATTTCCCTTAGAACTTGTGTTTTCTGATGTTTGGGGTCCTGCTGTTGAAACAGTAGGAAGAAAGAAGTACTATGTGAGTTTCATCGACGATTTCAGTAAATTCACATGGATCTATTTGATCAAACACAAGTCTAAGGTCTTCCAAAAATTCCATGATTTTCAGCACCTAGTAGAACGACAATTTGATCGATAAATACTTTCCCTACAAACAGACTGGGGAGGGGAGTATGAAAAATTAAACTCCTTCTTCAACAGGATAGGGATATCTCACCATGTTTCATGTCCTCACGCTCACCAACAAAATGGGTCGGCTGAGAGAAAACATAGACACATTGTCAAAGTAGGGCTATCTCTTCTTGCACAAGCCTCCATGCCTTTGAAATTTTGGGACGAGGCTTTCATTGCTGCTACTTATTTGATAAACCGAATCCCTAGCAAGGTTATCAATTTTGAAACACCCTATGAAAAACTACTCCATGAAAAACCCAACTACTCTATCCTTCGAATCTTTGGGTGTGCTTGCTGGCCCAATCTTCGACCCTATAACAATCACAAACTTTAGTTCCGGTCTAAGCAATGTGCTTTTCTTGGGTACAGCAATTTGCACAAAGGTTTTAAATGTCTTGATATATCTACTGGTCGTGTCTATATATCCAGAGATGTCATCTTCGACGAGAATGTTTTTCCTTTTGCTAGCCTCTATCCAAACGCCGGTGCACGGCTCCGTGCTGAAATTTTGTTACTTTCTTCGGAGTTATTAAATCCTTCTGATCATGGGTGAGGGAGTTCCGGACTAGGGGTTGTCCGGATAGCCGAACTATCATCATCGGCCGGACTCCAAGACTATGAAGATACAAGATTGAAGACTCCGTCCCGTGTCCGGATGGGACTTTCCTTGGCGTGGAAGGCAAGCTTGGCAATACGGATATGTAGATCTCCTACCTTTGTAACCGACTCTGTGTAACCCTAGCCCTCTCCGGTGTCTATATAAACCGGATGGCCTTAGTCCATAGGACGAACAACAATCATACCATAGGCTAGCTTCTAGGGTTTAGCCTCCTTGATCTCGTGGTAGATCTACTCTTGTAACCCACATCATCAATATTAATCAAGCAGGACGTAGGGTTTTACCTCCATCAAGAGGGCCCGAACCTGGGTAAAAACATCGTGTCCCTTGTCTCCTGTTACCATCCGCCTAGACGCACAGTTCGGGACCCCCTACCCGAGATCCGCCGGTTTTGACACCGACATTGATGCTTTCATTGAGAGTTCCTCTGTGTCGTCGCCGATAGGCTCGATGGCTTCTTCGATCATCATCAACGACGCAGTCCAGGGTGAGACCTTCCTCCCCGGACAAATCTTTGTATTCGGCGGCTTTGCACTGCGGGCCAATTCGCTTGGCCAACTGGAGCAGATCGAAAGCTACGCCCCGCGCCGTCAGGTCAGATTTGGAAGTTTGAACTTCACGGCGGACATCCGCGGGGACTTGATCTTCGACGGATTCGAGCCACAGCCGAGCGTGCCGCACTGTCACGTCGGGCATGATTTAGCTCTGCCACCGGACAGTACCCTGGAGGCCGCACTCGAGCCCGCTCCGATCCTCAATTCGGAGCCGGTCGCGCAGATCGAGGATGGATGCCTAGACACCGCCTCGGGGGCTGCAACCTCTACGGCGATAGAGCCGAACACTAACTTTGTCCCTCATAAGGCTCGTGACTCCAAGGTGCCGGACTCCTCGCCGGACTCCGAACCTCCCACGCCCACCCTGATCGAATCCGATTGGGCGCCGATCATGGAGTTCACCGCAGCAGACGTCTTTCAACACTCACCTTTTGGCGACGTCTTGAGTTCGCTAAAATATCTCTCGTTATCAGGAGAGCCCTGGCCGGACTGCGGTCAGGACGGTTGGGATGCGGACGACAAAGAAATTCAAAGCCCACCCACCACCCACTTGGTAGCCGCTGTCGATGATTTAACCGACATGCTAGACTACGACTCCGAGGACATCGACGATATGGACGACGATGCCGGAGACGACCAAGAACCTGCGCTCACTGGGCACTGGACAGCCACCTCATCGTATGACATATACATGGTGGATATCCCAAAAGATGGGAATGGCGAAGGAACAGAGGAGGATGACCCCTCCAAAAAGCAGCCCAAGCGCCGGCGTCAGCGGCGCCGCTCTAAATCCCGCCACAGCAAGAATGAAGACTCCGGCACCAGAGACAATAATACACCGGACAGTGCCGAAGACAATCCGCTCCAGCAAGATGCAGCGCAGGAGGACGGAGACGCCAGCCCTCATGAGAGAGTGGCAGAAGAAGAGGTAGAGGATTATATGCCTCCCTCCGGAGACGAAGCAAGCCTCGACGACGATGAATTCGTCGTGCCTGAGGATCCCGTCGAACAAGAGCGTTTTAAACGCAGGCTTATGGCCACGGCGAACAGCCTCAAGAAAAAGCAGCAACAGCTTAGAGCTGATCAGGATCTGCTAGCCGACAGATGGACTGAAGTCCTCGTGGCCAAAGAGCATGAGCTCGAACGCCCCTCCAAAAGCTACCCTAAACGCAAGCTGCTCCCCTGATTAGAGGAGGAGGCTTACGAACCCGCATCACCAGGAGACAATACGGCTGACCGACCACCCCGTGGTCGCGATAGAGTGGCCTCTAGGCCCTTCACCAGACCCGTACCCCGGCATCGCTCTAAAAGCACACGGCCACAGGGGAACACTCCGGACTTGCGAGATATATTGGAGGATAAGGCAAGACAATCAAGATCAATCTATGGATCACGTGGGCGTCCCACGATACGTGACGACAATCGTCGCGCCGGACACAGTAAGACCGGTCGGGCCGAACAAAATAGACCAAGCTCCCTTGAGCTCCGTCGTGATATCACCCAGTACAGAGGCGCCGCACACCCACTATGCTTCACAGATGAAGTAATGGATCATCAAATCCCCGAAGGGTTTAAACCCGTCAATATTGAATCCTACGATGGCACAACAGACCCCGCGGTTTGGATCGAAGACTATCTCCTTCACATCCACTTGGCCCGCGGTGACGATCTTCACGCCATCAAATACCTCCCCCTCAAGCTTAAAGGACCAGCCCGGCATTGGTTCAACAGCTTGCCAGCAGAGTCAATTGGGAGTTGGGAGGACCTGGAAGCCGCATTCCTCGATAACTTCCAGGGCACTTATGTGCGACCACCAGACGCTGATGACCTAAGCCACATAATTCAGTAGCCAGACGAATCGGCCAGGCAATTCTGGACACGGTTCTTAACCAAGAAAAACCAAATCGTCGACTGTCCGGATGCGGAGGCCCTCGCGGCCTTCAAGCATAACATCCGCGACGAGTGGCTTGCCCGGCACCTGGGACAGGAAAAGCCAAAATCCATGGCAGCCCTCACATCACTCATGACCCGCTTCTGCGCGAGTGAGGACAGCTGGCTAGCACGCAGCAACAACCTCAGCAAAAATTCTGGCAGTCCGGACTTCAAGGACCGAAATGGCAGGCCGCGTCGCAACAAAAACAAACGCTACATTAATGGCGATCATATTAAGGATACGGCAGTCAATGCCGGATTCAGAGGCTCTAAACCCGGTCAGCGGACAAAGCCATTCAAAAGAACTACTCCGGGTCCGTCCAATTTGGACCGAATACTCGACCGCTTGTGCCAGATACACGGCACCCCTGAAAAGCCAGCTAACCACACCAATAGGGACTATTGGGTATTCAAGCAGGCAGGCAAGTTAATTGCCGAAAACAATGACAAGGGGCTACATAGCGATGACGAGGACGAGACCCAACCGCCGAACAATAGAGGACAGAAGGGTTTCCCCCCACAGGTGCGGACGGTGAACATGATATACGCAACGCACATACCCAAAAGGGAGCGGAAGCGTGCACTCAGGGATGTCTACGCGATGGAGCCAGTTGCCCCGAAGTTCAACCCATGGTCCTCCTGCCCGATCACTTTTGACCGAAGGGACCACCCCACCAGCATCCGCCACGGCGGATTCGCCGCACTGGTCTTAGACCCAATCGTCGATGGATTTCACCTAACCAGAGTCCTGATGGACGGCGGCAGCAGCCTGAACCTGCTTTACCAGGATACAGTGCGCAAAATGGGCATAGACCCCTCAAGGATTAAACCTACCAAAACGACCTTTAAAGGCGTCATACCAGGTGTAGAAGCCAATTGTACAGGCTCAATTACACTGGAAGTGGTGTTCGGATCCCCGGATAACTTCCGAAGCGAGGAGTTAATCTTCGACATAGTCCCGTTCCGCAGCGGCTATCATGCCTTGCTCGGACGTACTGCGTTTGCAAAGTTCAACGCGGTGCCGCACTACGCATACCTCAAGCTCAAGATGCCAGGCCCTCGAGGAGTCATCATGGTCAACGGAAACACTGAACGTTCTCTCCGCACGGAGGAACATACAGCGGCTCTCGCGGCAGAAGTGCAATGCAGCCTCTTAAGGCAATTCTCGAGTCCGGCCTTTAAGCGGCCGGACACAGCTAACCGCGCCTGGAGTAACTTACAACAAGACCACCTGGCACGTTCCGAGCACGCGTAGCAGTGCGGTCCCAACCCCAGCTCCTGCGAAACGTTAAAGCAGGTCCTTCGCGTACACCGTTACGCTCTGAAGATACCATGGGCATGGGGAGAGGGGCACGACCACGATAAACCCAGACTGTGGCTCAACCGCACCAGGGGCTCTCAAGTGTGTCGTTCTTTTTTCTTTTCTTTTTTACCTTTTATTTTTTACACACAGGACTCCGTTTGTCAGAGGCCCTGTCAGGCAGCAGATCTGCCGAACTCACGATGCAACAGCCAGGGAAGGATAAAGGCTACAACGAATATACAGGTGCTCTCCATTACGAGCATTTTTATACACCAATCTGCAGCCTACCCCTGGAGGGGGACATGTTTAACAGTCCCATACCTTGCTTATCACACTATTTGTATCGTTCTGCATTCGTAGCAACACTTATTGAATAAAACAATGCAACATCTTTTTTGCTTATAATTGCATTTCATTTTCATACATATGTTCATTCACGGCATATCGCATCCGTACACTTTGGTACGGCTAATACACATCAGGGGCTTATGTTCCCTGAATCATGGTGTGATGAGTCCGAACACTTTCACAAGTGCGGCACCCCGAACTTATAGCACTATATGCATCGGCTCCGAAACATGTCTTGGGTCAATAGTTGGGTTTGCCCGGCTCCCATGTTTTGGTACCTTACGTTCCGTTATATCGGCTAAGGTAGCACTAGGAGAACCACTGCGATTGCGCCCCAGTTGAGCTGGGTTAACGCCTCAGTGAAGAAAGCTAAAACTGACCGTCATGATGAGGCGAGAGCCGGTCGCTGTTCGAGAGGTTTTTTGCGAGTCCTTAAAAACTTATGCTGCTTAGAGCGAGGAGACGGATACTGTCTGGCCAAGGCGTGGATAGTGCCCCAAATTCGGCCTTCCGAAGACTAGGGGCTTCGCCGAAATTTAAAATTATAGAATTCTATGACTAAGTGAGAGTGTTCAAGCATTATAAGTCCGGTTGCCTTGTTCGCTGTGTCGAGCGCCTCCCTAGATGGACCCAAAAATGGGAACAAGAGCGCTCGAGTTTATACCGAACACCCCAGCACTCGTGGCCTGGGAGCTGAAGCCGACGACTTGCCATCTCTCAGATTTGATAAACAGCCGCACATAAGGTAATATTTTAAATTAACAAGCGTTGCTTAGCGCATATGAACCAAGTTTTCAGCGCACAGGACAACAAAATGCGAGTCTACTCAAATATTACATCTTTGGAGCACTCAACCGCAATAGTGCGGGCGCCCTTCAGCACACTCTTATAATACATCTCGGGCGTGCGATGCTCCTTGCCCTCTGGTGGGGGGTCCATCACAAGCTTCTAGGCATCCATCTTGCCCCAGTGCACCTTTGCGCGGGCAAGGGCCCGACGGGCACCCTTAATACAGGCGGAGTGCTTGATAACTTCAACCCACGGGCACGCATCCACCAGCCGCCGCACCAGGCCGAAGTAGCTCCCAGGCATAGCCTCCTTAGGCCACAGCCGAACTATGAGGCCCTTCATGGCCTGTTCGGCCGCCTTGTGGAGCTCGACCAGCTGCTTCAGCTGGTCGCTAAGGGGCACCGGATGTCCGGCCTCAGCATACTGAGACCAGAAGACCTTCTCCATCGAGCTCCCCTCCTCGGCCCGGTAGAATGCGGCAGCATCGGACACGCTGCGAGGAAGATCTGCGAACGCTCCTGGAGAGCTCCGAATTCGGGTAAGCGACAGATAATTAACACTCACATGCTTACTTTGCATGAAAAATGCCTTACCCGCTGCTATTTTCTTTACCGCCATGATCTCCTGGAGGGCCTTGTAGGCTTCGGCTTTAGCGGCTTTGGCACTCTCAAGAGTCGTTGCAAGCCCAGACTCTCGAGTCTTCGAGTCCCGCTCCAGGCTCTCATGTTTCTTCACGAGATCCTGGAGCTCTTGTTGTACCTCCGCCACCCGCGCCTCCTGTTTCTCTCACTCGGTGCGCTCCGCAGCCGCATTGCGTTCGGCCGCGGCCACCGCCTCTTTCAGGGTCGCCACCTTGTTAGTGGCCCCTGCAATACCAATGTTATCCTTGTCATTCTTTTTGCAACCAAAATCCTTTTCTGTAAGGTGCAATTTAAATAAGGTGTTACTCACCTTCCTTGTCCTCGAGCTGCTTCTTGGCACGGCCGAGCTCGTTCTCGGACCGCTCGAGGTTTTCTTTCAAAGTATTGAGCTCCGCAGTCAGTGCAGCAGAGGTCAGCAGCGCAGCCTGCAATCCCATATTGACATATTTTTTATGACTCCTGTGTACATCTTTTTTAAGATCCTCAGTCCGGCTTTTCTTTCTGAACACTGAACCGAGCATCAGGGGCTACTGTCTATGTGGTACTATTTTATACATATCGAAATTCTTACCTCAAAGCCTGTTAGAAGGCTATTGCAGGCTTCGGTCAGCCCGCTCTTGGCGAGCTGCACCTTCTGAATCACCGCACTCATAACAGTGCGGTGTTCCTCTTCGATGGAGGCGCCGTTGAGCGCCTCCAGCAAATTCTCGAGCACCTCCGGATGGACGGAGGCAGCTGGCGTCACGGTCTTGCCCTTCTTGCGAAGGGGTCGCCCGCCGGACTCCGGAGCCACTGTGGGTTCCGGGGCCGATTCCGGCGCAAAGTCCGAGAGGTTGTCCTGCGACACCTCCGGGGCCTTCTCCTCCTGGTGGGTCCCTTCCTGGGATCCCACCTCGGCATCGTCCGCATCACGGGGGGTGGAGGCAGTCGGAAGAGAATCCATATCCGACGCCCCTAAGGACCCACTCGACGAAGTGGGGAGATCATCCTTAGGCGGACTGCAGGGTTGTATGCGGCATTAGAAAGACATAATGTGGCGGAAAACAAAAACCTTGAAGTTATTCGGAGTACAGATACTTACGATCTCGCCAGAGGCTTGGCCCTCGGAGGCCAGTCCTCGTCGTCGTCACTGGCGTTGGCGGAATAGTTCGGGGAAAGAGTTTTTCCCTTCTTGGACCCTTCGGCCTCCCTTGTTGGGGAGGCCTTCCTTTTCTTCCCTCCCCCCGCTGGGGGAGAGGCTTTCTTCTTCTCCTCCTCGCCCTGGTGGGAGGAGTCGGCCTCGGATTCATCATTCGATATCACCTGAAAACCCGTGGCCTTCTTCTTGGCCTTCTTCTCCGGCACCACGTGGGGTGCCGGAGCCAGCAGCCCCGTTAAACGGGCGTCCGCTGGGTCCTCTGGCAATGGGGCCGGACAGATAGCCTGTGCGGCCTTCTTCAGCCAGTCTTGTCAAAGGAAAGGGAGGTTAGATCCCGCATAGAGTCAAACTATGGAAAACAAGTGTCCCTTAAAGGACAGAATAACTTACTTCATCAGCTGGACGCTCCAAGCTGAATCCGCGATCTTCGGTAGCGGATGCAGGAGCCTCGGCGCCCTTGAACAGCACCTTCCAGACCTCTTTGTACGTAGTGTCGAAGAGCCCATTCAAAGTCTGGTGTTGCGCCAGATCGAACTCCCACATATTGAAGCCCCGTCGTTGGCACGGGAGAATCTGGCGGATGAGCATGACCTGGACTATGTTGACAAGCTTGAGCTTCTTGTCCACCAGCTTTTGGACGCAGGCTTGGAGTCCGGTCAGCTCCTCCGAATCGCCCCAAATCCGGCCGCTCTCTTTCCAGGAGGTGAGCCGTGTGGGGATGCCGGATCTGAATTCGGGGGCCGCTGCCCATTCCGGGTCACGCGGCTTGGTGATATAGAACCACCCCGATTGCCACCCCTTGATGGTTTCCACAAAAGTGCCCTCCAGCCACGTAACGTGGGACATCCTGCCCACCATGGCGCCTCCACACTCCGCTTGGCTGCCCTTCACAACCTTCGGCTTGACACTGAAGGTCTTGAGCCACAAGCCGAAGTGGGGCTGGATGCAGAGGAAGGCCTCACACACGACGATAAACGCCGAGATGTTGAGGATGAAGTTCGGGGCCAGATCGTGGAAATCCAGGCCATAGTAGAACATGAGCCCCCGGACAAAGGGATGGAGCGGGAAGCCCAGTCCGCGAAGGAAATGGGGAAGGAATACTACCCTCTCATGGGGCTTGGGGGTGGGGATGAGCTCTCCCTCGATGGGGAGCCGGTGCGTGATGTCGCTGGACAAGTATCCGGCGTTGCGCAGCTTCTGGATCTGCCCCTCCGTGACGGAGGAGGCCATCCACTTGCCTCCTGCTCCGGACATAGTTGGAGAAGGTTGAGGTGAGATGTGCGGGCTTGGGCGCTGGAGCTTGAGTTCGCAGATATGGATAAGCCAAGGAGGAAGAAGGCGCAGGTAAAAGGGTTGGATTTTTATCCCCTTATATGGGCGGACAGAAACACGCGTCCCCACCGGCCTGGTAAAACTCGCTTATCTCCCAAGCATCACAATCAATGGCGCGGTTGGGTTACCCACGTCCGTATTGATGGGAATCCCGGAATAAGGGGAACACGGTCTCTGCTTCGACAAGACGTGCCAAGGAAACCGCCTCGCTAAACGCGCTGAGGTGGAACAATAAAAACAATTCGAGTAAAGGCTTGGAAGTGGTGTGATGTCACGCCACAGAATACATCAGCAGATTGATCTTGTGTAATATTATTCTCTCTACGGTGGTATGTGGAATTTATTTTTGCAGAGCTGGACACTATCCTGGTGTTCACAATCTTCTATAAATTATTCGGAGGAGGAACCCGCCTTGCAATGCCGAAGACAATATGCACGCCGGACTCATCATCATTAAAGCCTGGTTCAGGGGCTACTGAGGGAGTTCCGGACTAGGGGGTGTCCGGATAGCCGAACTATCATCATCGGCCGGACTCCAAGACTATGAAGATACAAGATTGAAGACTTCGTCCCGTGTCCGGATGGGACTTTCCTTGGTGTGGAAGGAAAGCTTGGCGATACGGATATGTAGATCTCCTATCTTTGTAACCGACTCTGTGTAACCCTAGCCCTCTCCGGTGTCTATATAAACCGGATGGCCTTAGTCCATAGGACGAACAAGAATCATACCATAGGCTAGCTTCTAGGGTTTAGCCTCCTTGATCTCCTGGTAGATCTACTCTTGTAACCCACATCATCAATATTAATCAAGCAGGACGTAGGGTTTTACCTCCATCAAGAGGGCCCGAACCTGGGTAAAAACATTGTGTCCCTTGTCTCCTGTTACCATCCGCCTAGACGCACAGTTCGGGACCCCCTACCCGAGATCCGCCGGTTTTGACACCGACAATGGGGGTGAATGTTCTGCTGATGATCATGTGTTTAATAATCCTAATCCTGTCACTAATGGAGGCTGTGCTGAGAAAAACAGTGAAACAAACAGCACTTCCGATCGTCATTTTATGCAGCACATGAGGCCAAATTGGACCAGTGCTGGACACGAGGCGGATTCTCCTGGAGTTGCCAATCCCGAGAGATTCGGCGGCGGTGCAGAGGAGCCTGACACGGGCACGCCCCCAACACCGCCAGGCGCGCCAGGCGCTGGACCAGCCGGCAGCCCGTCCGCACGTGACACGCGGCGCGAGTCACCCGTGCGGGGCGGCGGCACCGATGCAGGTGGGTCCCCCATCGACAGCAGGCGGCATCTGAGTGGGCCTGGGTCGCCATCCGCCACAGGCAATGATGGCGTGCGCCGGTCCCCTGGTGCTGATTCGCCTTCGTCAGATCTGGTGGGCCTGGAGCAGACGCGGGATCCGACGCCCGACCGCGCGACAGACGAGGCCGATTCTCTGGTGGTGCGAGGTAGCGGATCTTCTGCGCCAACCACCGGATCCTCTGTGGCCACAAATCCTGAACGTCCTAATACACGTTCTAGACGAGGTATTTTCAAACCCATGGTTCCTAAGGATGGAACAGTCAGGTATGATAAAAATTTTGAAGTGGTAAACTTTGCTGCCACTCAAGAACCTCGTGATCCAATTGAAACTTTGCAAGATAAAAACTGGAAAAATGCTATGGAAGTAGAATATGATGCACTCATGAAAAATAAGACCTGGCATCTAGTTCCACCTAGGCTAGGTAGAAACATTATAGATTGTAAGTGGGTGTATAAAATAAAGAGAAAATCTGATGGGACAATAGATAGGTACAAAGCTAGGTTAGTGGCTAAAGGCTTTAAGCAACGCTATGGCATTGATTATGAGGACACGTTTAGTCCAGTTGTTAAAGCTGTTACTATCAGACTGGTTTTGTCTATTGTTGTATCCAGGGGGTGGAGTCTTCGTCAATTGGATGTACAGAATGCGTTTCTACATGGCGTTCTCGAGGAAGAGGTCTATATGCGACAACCATCTGGTTTTGTGGATAATACTTAACCACAACATGTGTGTAGGTTGGACAAGGCTCTATATGGGTTAAAACAAGCACCTAGAGCCTGGTATTCAAGACTAAGTTCGAAGCTACAACAACTTGGTTTTCGGCCATCCAAGGGAGATACCTCCTTGTTTTATTTCAAGAGAGGAAAGGTGATCATTTTCATGCTCATTTATGTAGATGACATAATTGTTGCTAGCTCCTCTCAAGAGGCCACCGTAGCTTTGCTTAAAAATTTGAAGAGTGAGTTTGCTTTGAAAGATGTGGGAGAGTTGCACTATTTCCTAGGCATTGAAGTAAAGAAAGTAAATGATGGTATTCTGCTAACCCAAGAGAAGTATGCAACAGAAATACTTAAATGTGTAGGCATGAAGGATTGTAAACCCTCTAGTACACCTCTGTCTACTACTGAACATCTGTCATTGCATGAAGGAGAAGTTCTTAGTCCAGAAGAAGGAACAAAATACAGAAGTGTAGTTGGGGCACTACAATACTTTACTTTGACAAGACCTGATATAGCTTTCTCTGTTAATAAGGTTTGTCAATTTTTGCATTCTCCTACATCTTTGCATTGGACAGCTGTTAAAAGGATATTAAGGTATATTCAAGGAAGTGCTGGAATTGGTCTAAGGATCTGTAAGTCACCCTCAACAACAGTAAGTGCCTTCTCTGATGCAGATTGGGTAGGATGCCCTGATGACAGAAGGTCTACTGGTGGGTTTGTTGTTTTCTTTGGCTCTAACCTTATATCTTGGAATGCAAAGAAACAAGCTACTATCTCACGTTCTAGCACTGAAGCAGAATACAAGTCTTTGGCAAATGCAACAGCTGAGGTAATGTGGGTAGAGACTCTGTTGGATGAATTGGGAATTGCAAGACCACGAGTCTCTTGTTTATGGTGTGATAATTTGGGGGCAACTTATCTCTCTGCAAATCCTGTATTTCATGCAAGAACAAAGCATATAGAAATTGATTTTCACTTTGTTCGTGAAAGAGTTGCAAAGAAGCTCTTGGACATCAGGTTTATTCCAACAGGAGATCAAGTTGCTGATGATTTCACAAAGCCTCTACAAGCTCGACAACTTCAAGCCTTCAGAAACAATCTCAACCTTGACATGTTTAGATTGAGGGAGGATGTTAGATAGGCTAGTAGTTGTGTACGTGACATAGTCGTCACGGTGTAACTTGTGTACGTACGTGGAGTTGTACCCCGAGCAGGTTGTTGCGTAGATTGATCTCTATCTTGTGTATAGACTTGGACTAGGGGTCAAGCCACAACAACAACCTGCCGACCTTGTATCTGGTTCTTTATATAAACACGTACGCGTCCCTGTCACAGATGATTTTTTGCTGTTAAAATAGTGTAATCTAGTGGGCTGGCCCTACCCAACAAGGATTAACAACACTATGGCCCCCCTCACTCATTTTTCCTGGCTCCGCCACTGGCTATGATGTGGCAGGTTCAAAAACAGAGCAGGATCTAAATCTTGACAAGAATAAGCAGGGTCAAGAACTCTTGGTGGCTCCCGTTGTCTACATAGAAGTTCTTTTTTTTGTGCGTGGGATGTCTACCTGCAAGCAATTACTTTTATTTTTTGTGGGCACACCCAAGAAATTGCCTGAACTTTCAGATTAGTACTAGTGATAGAAGCATTGGCAACAGAGAGGTGAACACCAAGGCCTGGAAATTTGGTTCTGTTCGTTCTCCCACACAGAAAAGCCAGTCTATATAGCAATAGTACCATTTGTAATAGAGAGAGAAGAGCAAACATCGTTTGTGTATTTTTATTTTCTGGCTTCGTGGCTGTGTCTAAATTTCCATCGTAAGAGGAGTTTGCATGTGCGTAGTCAGCAAGCGTGCAGCTGATGGAGGATCTGACAAGAAATATACCGAGATGGACAGATTATCTCAAGCACGAGATATTCCTCAGAGTCAAGGCGTATCGCATATGTATGCAACAAAACTGACACGGCAAGGTCCTTGCATGAAAAATAACACAATAGACCGTGGTTTGGAACAAACAACAGGTTCTACTTTTCAGAACAGAGAAGCTAAACATGTGTTCTTTATCGGACACGAGGATTATGGAACTACCATGTCAAAACAATTATTTCATCCATCCATAAATACAAGATGTTTTCAATATTTTAATATGGACTAATACAAACTGAAATAAGTGACAAACATACTAAAATGTGTCTATATATATCCGATTCATTAAAAAGTTAGAACTTCCTATATTTGTGTACGGGGGAAGTAGTATACTAACATGGGGTACTGGTACGTAGGGGAAAGGTATGCCCCACATGACAGTCATAGTCATATGGGGGTAAGGATGGTCATTCCTATACTACTATAAACAAAAGATAATAAATAAAAATGAAAAACATAACTCAAAGTTGTGTAATAAGTTTCTCCACCATCGTTTGATTTTTAGGTACTTTGTTCACATGGGACTCAAAATTGTAAATCTTGGAGAAGCAGAAGTATTTGTTTTGCAACTAAACATGGTAGCTGAGATAACATGCCTTGCTATAGGGTAGGAGAGAAGCTCCATGTTTCTTGTGTGTAAAGTTGGGGATTTGTTGCCTCTCGTTGAAGCAATGCTAAGTTACTCATGCAACAGTTTGATAGTTGTTATCTTGAGACATACAAAAGACCTGTAATCTCCTTTGGTGGCTGGAACAGATCTCGGAGAATAGAAGACCTATCATGTGCAAAGGCCTATGTGTTTGTCATCCTGAGACCTACCAGTCCTATATAATCCTTATAAAAACAATACTACTTTCTTGATCATCTAACAAGCAAGATAAGAGAACATGGTACCAGAATGATCGAATAGCATGAGGTACTACTAATATGATATGTATGCACCGAAATGCCAAGCTCTTTCTCTTTATAGCACCTTCCATTTGTTTTGGGCTCCCATGTAATCGCAATGATGCATAGGCCATTTCATAGCCTCTGGATCCAACCTTCCCTCTAGGTGGACATGGTTGTGATCAATCTAAACAATAATCAAGTATCAAGCTATAAAGTTGTGATGTCTCGTCTGGTCTAAATGTTTAGCCTACCTTCTCATGTACGTCTGGTCCAAATGTTATACCTACCACTACATCGATATGTTGGATCAACCATGGTCGAGTATAGAGCAATAATTAATTTCGAGAAGTGCTACACGTACGACAATAAGCGTCCAATTTTTGTACCACATGCTTTTAGCCACCATCGATTAGTTCTGCTCCCCCCGGCCGATTACTATGTGACATGGATGTTTTTTCTTAGAAAAGGAGGATTACCCCCGGCCTCTACATCTGAGCGATGCATGCAGTCATTTTATTAATTATTCTTAGAGATCTTATAAAACATTACATCAGTAAGCCTGAAGCAACCATCTTGATGACGCATGTCGCTACTCCTATTCCTTTGATGCAGGGGTGTCGAATGTCTGAGTCTAATACCAAACAAACATCGCACAAAAACCTAACATCTAATGCCGGTTGTCCCATCCCAGCCACTTACCGGGAATGGGTCACACACCGGTCTGGCACACTCATCGAGGCTACCGCAGCCATCATCCACCTAACCATCTTCAGAGCAGGTACCGACGCAAAGACCTTGACAGGTCAGTTGCCGACGCCACCATGACGCCAAACAGCGCCACCGCCGTGCGCTCGTCCATCCAGCCGCATCTGTTGTAGATATCCAGCTGCACCATGCCGCCAATACTCGTCGTCATCGACGCGGTAGAAACAACGGCGCACCTCCTGGCAACCTCCACACCGTCGCCGCTGCTGGAGCTACCGGAGTCCATCACCCATAGCATCTCTCCGCCGAACAGCAGAACCTCCCAAGACGGGCGCCTCCATGGAGGGTATGACGCGAAGGACGGCGCCGCCGCCCAATCCACACTGAATTTTGGACTTCCGTCTGGGAGGGGTTCGGAGATGGATAGGAGAGACCTCGACATCGCCTCCATGGAGGGTAACAACGTCGAGAGACGTCGCCGATGCCTAACCGAACAAGCCGATCAAAGTTTCCTCCGATCACCATCCTATACCACCAAAACTCCGTCGGCTCCGGATCCGGCAACGGACCATGAATCGGAACCTGCAGAGATGAAAGAGCCATGGGGTTCAACCCACCATGAAGGAGGATCGAGAAGAATCCATCGCAGATCTCTAGGCGCCGAATCCATCGATTCGCGCGTGGTCAGCGACCACCACCACCACCCCGCGGTGGCTGACGGCGTTCAAGCCCAAGACCCAGATTGGAATGAATCTAAACCTGGCAGCGCCCGCGACCACTGATCTTGCCCACCACGTCGCCGTCGCCGCACACGAAGTCGCCAAGAAACCTGCCGCGCCGCGCCGCCCGACCCCGCGCTAGTCCGGCGCCCCGCCCGATCTGGTTGCCCCGCGCCAGCTGCGATGGACAAGAGGGAGAGACGCCCTGCCGCCGCACAGCCGGCCGAGCTTTGCCCCGCGGCGCTGCAGACGACAACGAGGAGAGGTGGAGGTGGGAGGAGGGACGAGAGGACGGTGGCTAGGGTTACCCCCTGGGTCGCCCGCGGGGGCGACACGAGGGGAGCGAGGGGCCTGGGTGTGTTTCCGTCTCCCCTGTACAAGTCTGTGACATGGATGTGTCGTACGAAAAGTAATTTCGCTAAAATTTAGACCTCCATGTGAAGTGTGCTCAATTGGTAGGTTCCTTGTGGCGGAACTTGCCAGCCTAGATTCATGTTCTTAACTTTGCACGGGCGCTCTCATTTTTCCAGGATTTATTTCAAGTTTTCATCATTGTTTATGACGTTCTTGTCGACTACTCCCTTCGTTTTTATTTACTCCACGTGCTAGCTTTGGTCAAAATCAAGCTTTTTAAACTTTGACAAAATTTGTAAACAAAAATATTAACATATACAATGCTAAAGCAATACCATTAGATTTATTATTGAATGTAGTTTCACATCATATAGATTTGTTATAGTAAATATTTGTACTTTTCTATAAACTTGGTCAAACTTTACGAAGTTTGACTTCAGTCAACTCTAATATGCAGAGTAAATAAAAATGAAAGGAGTACAAGGTTTATGTGGTGATTTCGCCAATTTTAACATATGTCAGGTTGTAGATGGGGATGAATAATATTGGGACTAATTTGGCCCATCCCACTCAAACTGTTTAGTGGACACCCATGGGACGTCATAAATTTTAAACAGGCTATCCCATTTAGCCCATCGGGGCCCCACTAACCCGCTTTGCCCATCCCCGACAGTTCTCTCGGAAAAGTAAAAAACCAAGCTTGACAGAGAAGGCACACATACCATCTGCTACTTCGCTGGAGGCCGGAGTGCCAATCGACCGATTGAGGAGGCCTGGCAAAACGACCAGCCTATCAAATATGGCGACGTGCTTGGTGTTTCTCGGGACCTCACGGCACAGCCCATTGGCGGCAGGGACATGCATGCAGTTGGCTGCCACACCCAGCGCGCCTGCCGGAGACATTGGCCACGGCCAGCTCACAGGCCCTGACGACGCGGGCGTCACTTTCACTGAGAGATCGACTTCCCTCGCTGTCCCGATTGTTAGAGAGTCTGTCCTCTTCAAATGCCCAATGGTCGGTCTTCTTGGTCTGGCCGCGCTGGACAGGCAGCATCGGCCGGCCGGATCTGGGCAGCAGACGGCCGGCTGCAGAGAATGGAGATGGCCACCAGTGCTTGTCAGGCCGGGACGGCGGGACACAGGGTGAGAATCGAGGCCTCCTTCACGCAGCGGCCGAGTCAGGTACACGGAGAGAAGTAGAGGGCGCAGGGAAGAGCCGGCGGTGCTGGGGAGTCGAACATGGGATGGCTGGCTGGGACGCACCAACCTGCACTTGAGACTGACCCGCTGGGCAGCGTCGTGTAGAGGATGCAAGCTCTGGGAGTTAACCGTGTTCTCTGTTTTCTCAATGATCCATTCATCTAGAAAAAAGTCCATTTTACTACCCTGAACAAACTTGGTAGCTCATATAACACCCTGATCTTTATTTCAGCTCCCTTAACCCCCTCAAAAATTCCATACCGGTCAAAAATTGTCCCTAGGTGGTTTTGCCCCGATTGACTGCTGACATGGACAAAGTCAAAAGCGGTATTTCACCAGCGGGTGGGCCCTCCTTGTCAGGTTCGTGCCCCGTTTAGTTGAAGAGCGTAGCCGGCGCTCAGTTCACGCCGACGACACTGTCGTTTGTCGCCTGCACGGCCAACGCCTCCTCCTCTACTTTCTACTTTGTCCGAGAGCTTCACCTTGCTGGGCTATACACCTAGCAAAGGAACTTGCCTGGGTGGCCTTGAATCACCGTCACCATGTCTTCTTCCCCGCCTCTGGTAATGACTTCTACCGCCTTAATCTCTTCCTCCGGCGACCACCGCTTCCCCTCCTTTGCTTCCCGAGCACCGGGGCGCTCCGTGAAGCTGCAGTCCCGTCCATCTGGAGCCGCGTGTCCCGAGGACCTCTCCCAACGTGGTCGAGCTCTGGCGCCAGTTGTAGTTCTTCGTCAGGGCCGCCAACACCTTCTCCTCACTATCAAGCCTTGTCTTAGGGCCCTGCTCTGCTATACATTCCTGCTAAGGCTTCGTTTGGCGCAAGAGGAACGGAGGGGTTTCGAGAGGATTTTCCTCGCCGGGGCTAGAAACCCCGAAAATCCCCGACGGCCCATTTGGTACAGGGGGTTTCCACAGGCCGATCCTCTCTAATCCTCTTCAATCCTCTCGAACCCACGCGACTCAGAACCCTCGTCGAGGGACTCAGGCAAGCACTTGTCGTAGCGCACGCCGCCAACCTCCTTCACGCCGCCGAGAGGAATCCTACCGCCGGATCTTCAACGCCCGCCGCCATCGAGGGGAGGAGCCATGCCGCCTGCTCACCGCGCCTCCTCCGCCGCCTGACGCCTTCTCCCCGGTGGTATGCCCTCGCCTCGCCTCGCCTCCCCTCCTCCCCCCTTGTTGTCTAGGTTTCTTTCATCCGCCCGGCCATGGCTGCCGCTCGTCCTCCCCGGCGAACTCGGCTAGCACGCCGTCTCCTAGGGCACCAAGGCCATCACCAAGTTCACCTTGTCCTAGATGGCTAGATAGGCTTTGTGTGTTTATCTGTAGTTAGCTGCTGGATTGTGCCCTGACTAGATGTTATCTTTGCAAACTACAGACATGTAATTTCCGGTCTGAAGAAACAATGTTGCTGCTTGGACGATGTTGGACTTGTTCTGGTGGTTTGGCTGATGTTTTCTGAATGCTTGCTGATGCCCTTGGTTGTGAGAACTGGATCTGTGGTGCAAACCTAGATTGAGAAATAATGATGCACTTCTGTATCAGTGATTTCATTTTTACTAGGCGCTTGAATCAACTAGTTCATTTTTACTAGATTGAGAAATAATAATGCACTTCTGTCTGTGGTGCAAACCGAACTGTTTGCCTTGCCATGTCCTGTTGTTGTTTTTGTACTCCAATACTCTGCAGTTAGTATACCACCACCAGCAGCACCTCGTCTTAGTGGTCGCTGGCTCTGATTCTCCAAGTAATGGTAGTAGTTGTTCGAGGGCTAGATGATTTACAATGCTTTGTTGGTTCGTAGGTTGTAAGGACAGAACTTGTTGATTTTGCAAACTGGTATCTATCTAGAATACTGCAGTTCTGGTTCTATATCTGTATCAATGATGGTTTGATTGATGTTTGCTTTTCTACTCATCTGAACCGAACACAACCTTGTCCAGCCATTTGTATTTTGTCAGCGATTTCTAGTGCTAATTATATGATAGAGCTAATTGAACCATTAGAGCAAGTTGATGGGATGAGAAAATCCAGTCTATTTTGGTGGCCTATCTCTGTACTGGAGCTTAATGTGCGCTGTGCAGTTTCCAACTTGTAGATGTGTGTGCCGATGATGTTGCTATTTTTGGCATTTTTTTATGTGGACTCAAGATGTGTGATAATGATTTCTGTTTTTTAGCCCACTGCAATTGTTTAGAGTAAGGTGTGGACAAAATTCAGGTTTTGTCCCACAACACACTGCATTGTTTTGAGGTTTTGTACATCATCTTTCTTTTTGATCTTCTTATTTAAACTTGTTGCATTACCTGTGACACATGACGCCTAACTTCTTAACTAATTTTCTGCTAATTCAGCTCATGCGGCGCTGTGGTACGCGGATGTCGATGCAGAGTAGAGAGATACCCCTAGAAGTCGCCTTCCTGTCCACCTCTTCAGAAGTGCCACCGCCTCGGACATGGCGACATTAGAACCCAGTTCCTTTCATAGAGATATGGGGTCAGGAAAATCCAGCAGTTCATTTGTTCCTGCTAGTTAAACTTGGTCTGTTATAGGGATATGCAGGTCCATCTAATTACATGTTATTCTGAAACTGTTTTAGCAATGATGTGGTGACATTAGTCTGTAATGCGTTGACAACGGCCACTACTTCAGGCATTGCTAGATGCATTTCTCTACTGCCATGTTGTTTCGTAGTAGTTTTGCTACTTTGCATATTTTGGGAGCAAGTACAATGAGGTTATATGTTATTTTTGTTCACTTGATATCTGCACTGCCCTTCCTTGCATAATTTGATGTCGTTTTACTTTGCATAATTTGATGTCGTTTTACTTGGAAAGATTGCTTTTTTAGATGTTTGCACTATCTTATCTAAATATGTCAATCCCTGTCAACCAAACAAGTTTTTCATATGGAGGGAATTGTGGCTGAAGGGGTTTGGGGGTTTCAAGGGGTTTTGAGGGGACTGGGTAGAAGGAAGGGATTCACCCAATCCTCTGAAATTCCCCCCTCCTGAAACCTCACCAATCCCTCTTTGCCAAATGAGGCCTAAAGGAATTTGTCCGGGCTGCCGTGAATCACCGTCGCCCATGTCTTCTTCCACGACTCTGGCATCGACCACCACCACCTCAATCTCTTCCTCCGGCGAACACCCTTCTCCTCCCCTGCTTACCGAGCACCATGGTGCTCTCCTCAAGCATGCGAGATCACGACCGTCCTCGGAGAAAGCTTTGTGAGTCATGGCGGCGGCATCTGTTGGCTTTTGATCTTCTAGATCAAATCACCCTATAACTATCGAATAGATCAAAGCAAATAAAGCAAGGCACGTCAAGGTTGAGATTGAGATTGATCAAGGTTGAGGATATAGAGCCTGTTCCGCGTGCGATTCACATGCGCTAGCACGTTTCGTAGGTTGTCGAAGATCGTCATCACTCCGTTCTCAATATCCACCTTGCATCCATTCTCGTCAAGTTTCCCGACAGAGATGATGTTGTTGCGAAGCAGTGGGATTTAGTACACTCTGGTGAGTATGCGATGTTCTCCTGTGAGACCCTCGAAGAGGACAGAACCTTGCCTGCAAATCTCCACATTTGAACCATAACCGAACTTGACCGAGCCTTGAACATCATATTCCAGCTCGAGGAACTTCTCCTTGCATCCCGTCATGTGGTTACTGGCACCCGTGTCTAGATACCATGACACGTTCTGGTTTCCGGATAACTTTGGTATTACTTTCTTCTCATGAAGTAGCACCTTCCTACTCGGTTTGCAATACTAACCAAACTAGGACACACATGCACGTGCCGTGCAATCTTGGATTCGTGCTTAACTCTAACATTCACCCCCTTAAGCACGACATCCTCGGTGCGACATGGATCCCAAATGCGATGACTACTACTCATAGGAAATATCCTTGGCATTGCTTTTGCCGTTCTTCGTAGCATTTCAGGGACCGTCTTTGCTGCCGTCGGCTCGTCCGTAGCTTGACGCCAGCACTCCTCCTTGGTCGCGTCTTCAACCTTCATCAGTTCTTCGGTGCTTGATAGACTGTCTTTCGGATTCTCGTGGAGGCATCTTTTGAACTCGAGCGTGACCAAACTTCGGCCTAACTTTGAGTTCCAAGCTCGTGGCGCTTGCTTTAGCCCGTAAAGTGCCTTATCACTACTGGAATCAGCTACTTTGCCATCTGCCAGCTCTTTGCCATCAGCTAGCGGACGTCAAAGAAGCTCTTTGCCATCAGCTACCGAAAAGCAGACAGCAAAGAAACGGCGGACGACAAAGAATCTCTTTGCCATCGGTCGGCTCTTTGCCGTCAGCTGGCTGACGGCAAAGAGAGAGGTGCCCCCCCCCGTCCGTTTAGAAAAAACTTAACGCCCCACCTCTTTGTCGTCCGCTAGCAGACGGCAAAGAGAGATAAAGGCGGACGGCAAAGAGAGGCGGACGACAAAGAGCAGGGTAACTAACGGCCGCCACCCCCCCCCCCCCCGCCCGTTACTCTCTCTTCTCTCCCTCTCTCCTCCCCGACGCCCCGCCACTAGCTAGATCCCCACCCACCGCCGCCCTCGCTGCCCGGCGCCGCCCCCGCCCCGCCGCCCGACGCCGCCCCCGCACCCGCTTGGCCTGTCGCCCCACCACCCCTCTGCCCCCACCCCACCCGCTGACACCCCGTCGCCCCACCTCCCTTCCACCACCCGCCGCCCCGGCGCCGCCCCCGCCATCGCCCCCGCTTGCCCTGTCGCCCCACCACCCCTCCGCCCCCACCCCACCCGTCGACGCCCCATCGCCCCGCCACCCGCCGCCCGGCGCCGCCCCCGCCACCGCCCCCGTCGCCCGGTGCCCCCCCCCCCTCCGCCGCCACCGCCCCCACCGACCGTCCCGTTGCTCCGGTGAGGGACTACTTCTTTTTTTCCGTTTTTTCATTTTTTTTGCTGTTTAATTGTTAGTGCTAGATTGTGTTAGTGTTAGTGTTAGAAAAGAATTAGAAGAAGTAGAAGTGGTAGAAGAAGTAGAACAAGAAGAAAAGAAAAGAAGTAGAAAAAAGATGAAAAAAGAAAAAAAAAGAAGTAGAAGAAGAAGAAAGGAAGAAAAGAAAAGAAGTAGAAAAAAGATGAAAAAAGAAGAAGAAGAAAAGAAGTAGAAGAAGTAGAAGAAGAAGAAAAGAAGAAATGAAAAGAAACAACACCCCAACTGTCCCATTGCTCCGGTGAGGGACTACCTCTTTTTTTCTGTTTTTTCATATATTTTTTTGCTGTTTAATTGTTAGTGCTAGATTGTGTTAGTGTTAGTGTTAGAAAAGAAGTAGAAGAAGTAGAAGAAGTAGAAGTAGTAGAAGAAGTAGAACAAGAAGAAAAGAAAAGAAGTAGAAAAAAATGAAAAAAGAAAAAAAAAGTAGAAGAAGAAGAAAGGAAGAAAAGAAAAGAAGTAGAAAAAAGATGAAAGAAGAAGAAGAAGAAAAGAAGTAGAAGAAGTAGAAGTAGAAGAAGAAGAAAAGAGGAAACAAAATGAAACAGCACCCCGACCCCGACATGACACCCAGACACCCCGTCACCCGACCCCCGACCTCGACACGACACCCCGACCCCGACACGACACCTCGACCCCCTGACCCCGACACCCCGACCCCGACACGACACCTCGACCCCCTGACCCCGACACCCCGACCCCGACACCGCCGGTATTTTTTTATGTTGTACTTGATGATGATACACTTAAGTGATATACATATTATTATTCATGTCGGTATTTTTTTATGTTGTACTAATTTCATTTACTCTTTGTCATGGCAGGTGTTGAAAGATGGTGGGCGCTGGTCGGGAGCGCTCGGAGGACCATTCTTCGTCGGCGCGTGGTGCGAGGTCTTCTATTCCACACACACCTCTCCGCCGAGCGTTGCTGGACAGTATGGCGACACTGCCAGGCCCTTCTTCATCGACCGCGGTGCCGAGCAGGGGACGACGTAAGAAGAAGAGAGGAGCTGGAGCACGTGGTCGCGGGAGAGGAGGTAGGGTGACTGCCAGGGCGCCTTCCTTGCCGCCACCCCCAACTGTTTCACCCGAACACGTGACTGCTAGGGTGGACTCGTCCGAGGAGGAGGCTACACGGACTCCGGTCCATGAGGCTTCGGTCCACGGGCCTTCGGCCCACGAGCCTCGGGTTGACGGGCCTTCGGGCCACTAGAGTTCATCCCACGAGACCCCGGAGGAACACACGTCTGGATGGGGTACCTGGTCGGATCAGCCTAAGGGGCTGAGTGGCCATGCTGATGATGGCAGGGACACGACTGATATTGTGGAGGAGGGGGGCACCGTCTACCAGCGTGGTTGTACACGGCTCCCGGACGTGCCGACGACCCGCGATCAGAGGTGGTTGATTTTCCCTAATGGGGAGAGGTAAGTGCATTTAATCTTTTTGTACCCTTCTGCATTCACGTTTCTTCAAATATATAATGCGTTGGCCTTGTCATGCTGCAGGGGTTGGGACCACCATCATAGTGTCCGCCAGCCCAACTCCATCCTTGGAGTTCTTTGTCAGCAAAACTTCCCGGGGTTTGTCACGTTGCCTGGTCAGGGTCGGCTTCTAGAGCTTGGATTGAGTTGGGAGCACTAATTGGCTGCCTCGACCCCGCCGGCTGAGATTGTCGACGGTGTCTTGTGCAAGACGAGAGCAGACGTGGTGATTAGAAAGTTCTGGGTAATTTCTCCTTTATACAATTAAAAATCTTCAACTAGCTAGTTGTTAATTGTACTAATCAATATTATCTCATTTGATTGCAGACATTCTACAAGTGTGAGGAGGGATACGAGGAGGAGGCGGCAAATATTATCGATAATGTCTGCAAGCGCCTACTACAGAACTTACGGCACGAGGCTCGGGTGCAGGTTGTTCGAGACTACTACGCCTCGCGTGGTATCAAGAAGACCAAGCCGGCGTGCCGCGAGAAGTTCTTGAGTAAGGAAGAGTACATGAAGGTAATTCTTAAGGCCTTGTACTTTACTTCCTTCATTTAGTAATTCATAGCCGTAGCGCTCAAGTTTCTATTTCTCTAACTTAGGCCCCTCCAAGATGGTGTGCGGATCGGATGGATTGTTGGGAGGTGTTGGTCAATGAGGGGTGCTCAAAAGAATGGCTAGCCCTCCACAACAAGGCCAAGGACAAACGTGCCCAAATGGAAGGTGTGCCACACCATCAAGGCAGCTCCAACTTATATCAGTACGGGCGGAACTGGGTATGTGGTTTGCTTCATGATTCATGCAATTCGTTCATCATGCTAGCTTCAGCCCTTTAATTACTAATTTACTTTATTTCTCTCTTTCAGACACGCTACAATAAGGCGGATAAGGTGTCAGAGGTGTACGACCTGTATGCCATGGCCCACAGTGGCTCTTACAAGCAAGTCAAGGCATTCTCTACGTCTGACCTCGATGATCCAAAAAACGTCACCAACATCTCCTCCCACGACAAGCTCGTGAGATATAGAGATGAGGGGAAGGCGAGGAAAGGGGAGGACTTTAACCCGAGCCAAGGTCCCATTGATACAGAGATGCTGATGATATCTGGTGGTGGGAGGTCCCATGGCTCCATAGCCATGGGAGATGGACTTATCCGTTGTCCTAGCACTCTCCCAGAGATCAAGGCGTGTCAGTCGAGCTCCGCTCCTGAGATAAGGCCTTGTGAACGGCCAGTCCAACTCGCCTTCAAGGTTAGTTATACGTACTCAGCTATCTTTCTCCATTACATTGTGTGCGCTTCCATCAATGATTACAAATGGTAACGAGGAGTGGTGTTGTAGGCTGCTATACAGAGTGAGAGAGATAGAACGGAGAAACTTATGGCAGAGGCGGCGGAGAGGCAGCGGGAGTTGGAGGAGAGGACGACAAACATGTTGGAGGAGGAGAGGGCACGGAATGACATGCAGGCAAGGGCCATGTACGAGCTCCTTGTGGTAAGTTTTTTCTACACATTAGCCAAAACATTCATGTAGTGTTTGTCTTATTACTAACTAGTATGACTGAGTCGTCAAAATCAAATGTGCAGTCTGTGTGCGAGAAGTCCGGTCAGACCGCTCCGCTGATGCTAGTGATTGCTCCTGGGACCACGGTGAGTTTAATTTGAATGGACATCACTTGCTAGTCTTAACATTTGAGTGTCATCATGCTAACGAGATATTGGAAATGATCTTTGGTGCAGCGTAACTCCAGACAAGCATCGCACGATCCTTCTCCAGCTACCGGCACGAGCCACCCCGCTACTACACCTCCATGATCACGGTAAGTGTCTCTAGAGTTTTGCTTAACAAATGCATAAAGACCTAGACTTAGCTTTATTTAGCTCTTAAACGATCCCATTTTACCTAAGTTAGCTCTAAAATGACCCATTTTACATTACTTAGCTTATAAATGATCCATCTTACCCAAGTTAGCTCTAAAATGACATATTTTAACTAGATTAGCTCCTAAATGATCCATTTTACCTACGTTAGCTCTAAAATGTCCCATTTTACCTAGGTTAGCTCCAAAATGACCCATCTTACCTAGGTTAGCTCTAAAATGATGCATTTTATCCAAGTTGGCTCTAAAACGATCCATTTTACCTAGATTAGCTCATAAATGATCCATTTCACCTAAGTTAGCTCACAAATGATCCAATTTACCTAGGTTAGCTCCAAAATGACCCATCACACCTAGGTTAGCTCTAAAATGATGCTTTTTTACCTAAGTTAATTCATAAACGATCCATTTCACCTAGGTTAGCTCCAAAATGACCCATCACACCTAGGTTAGCTCTAAAATGACCCATCACACCTAGGTTAGCTCTAAAATGATGCATTTTACCTAAGTTATCTCATAAACGATCCATTTCACCTAGGTTAGCTCCAAAATGACCCATCACACCTAGGTTAGCTCTAAAATGATGCTTTTTACCTAAGTTAGCTCATAAACGATCCATTTCACCTAGGTTAGCTCCAAAATGACCCATCTTACCTAGGTTAGCTCCAAAATGGCCCATCACACCTAGGTTAGCTCTAAAATGACATATACTTCTTGTTCTACTCTTCTTCTTGTAGTGACATTTTTCTAACTTTCTTATTTGCCATTTTGCAGATTTCATTCACAAAAGCTAGCTTGCTATGATGGAGTGCTTGTTTTTTCTTTCATTCTCTTCAAGTATTCTGCTAGCTTGCTATCTTGATGAAACTTTGCATTGTAATATGTATGGATGGAACAATGTGTGTGTGCTACTTGGTATGTATGAATGGATGGAACTATATATGTATGTACGATGAAACTTATGTGCTAGATATGTCATATGTTTGCTGTTAAATAGCCCTGTGAAATATATTTTTATGTCATATATATTTGCTGTGAAAATTGTTGGATTTAAAAAATACAGAAAAAAAGAGGCAATGTAGGATCTTTGCCGTCAGCCACTGATGGCAAAGCCTCCTTTGCCGACAGCCGCGGACGCCAAAGAAGCCACGCGGCGGCCACCTATGCGTCCTGGTGGGCTGACCCATTTGGTCAGTTTGCCTAAAACGGCGGACGGCAAAGTGTTTGCCTACAGCAGTGGACGACAAAGGCTTTGCCTACAGCGGCGGACGACAAAGGCTGCCATTAGCCACCTAACGGACTAACAACGTATTCTTTGCCGTTTGCTTTCTTTGTCATCCGCTGCTGATGGCAAAGGCCCCTTTGCCGTCAGCCTCGAAAAGCAGACGGCAAATTAGCTCTTTGCCGATCCTTACTTTGCCGGAGCCTTTTGCCGTCCACGGCAGACGGCAAAGACCTTTGCCGTTCGCCATTCCTGCCTTTGCCGTCCGCCATGGATGATGGAAAAGTAGCTGATTCCTGTAGTGTATTGAGCTTGTAAACTTTCCCTTCTTCGCCTTTCTTCTTGTAGTCGAGGGGTTGTTCCACGTACACTTCTTCTTTGAGGTCGCCGTTGAGGAAAGCGGATTTCACATCCATATGATGAACCTTCCAATCCTGTTGTGCTGCCAAAGCTAGGAGCACTCTCACCGTCTCGATTCGAGCAACCGGTGCAAACACCTCCTCAGAGTCAACTCCTTGACGTTGTATGTATCCCTTTGCGACTAGTCTTGCCTTGTGCTTCACAATGCCACCCTTCGTGTCCTTCTTCAACTTGTAAACCCACTTCAAACCTATGGCCTTTTGGTTCGGAGGTCGGGTTACCAAAGTCCACGTGCCATTGCTCTCAATCGCCTTCATCTCCTCATCCATGGCATGCATCCAACTTGAACTTTTGCTCGCCTCTACGAAGTTCGTCGGCTCCTCAACTCCGAGTAAACACAAATCGGAGTACTCGAGCATAACTGGCTTTGTGTACTTGTAGACTTTCTTGAGGGGCTTGTAGCGACGAGGCCCGGAAAAATCCGTCGTGGCTTGCGAAGGGGGCGACACAAATTGTGTCATCATCGATGCACTTGAGGAAGACCGTTGAGTCTCGGGCGTGGTAGATGCCGGGTCGTTGGCATCCGCATTGTCGGCGTAGTCGCTGTGATCGTGACCATCATCTTGATTGTCATCATCACTATGCGCCTCGTTGTCTATGTCGTTACCGAGATCTCTGCCCGTGTCTTGCGCGTCATTGTTGCGATCACCTTGCGACCCATGCGCGTCGTCGTTGGTGTCGGCACCATGATGATCGCTATCATTGTGGTCACCTTGATTGTGTTGGGGAACGTTGCAGAAAATAAAAAATTTCTACGCTTTAACCAAGATCAATCTATGAGTTCATCTAGCAACGAGAGAGAGGAGTGCATCTACATACCCTTGTAGATTGCGAGTGGAAGCGTTCAAGAGAACGGGGTTGAGGGAGTCGTACTCGTCGTGATCCAAATCACCGATGATCCTGGTGCTGTCCGTACAGCACCTCCGCGTTCAACACACGTACGGTTGAGGAAGACGTCTCCTCCTTGTTGATCCAGCAAGGGGGAAGGAGAGGTTGATGAAGATCCAGTAGCAAGATGGCGTGGTGGTGGATGCAGCAGCGATCTCGGCAGGGCTTCGCCAAACTTCTGCGAGAGGGAGAGGTGTAGCAAGGGCAGAGGGAGGTGCCAAGAGCATGGGTGCGGTTGCCCTCCCTCCCCCCCCCTCTTTATATAGGCCCCCTAGGGGGAGGACCTAGGAGATGCAATCTCCTAGGGGTGGCGGCGGCCAAGGGGGTGGCTTGCCCCCCAAGCCAAGTGGAGGCGCCCCCCACCCCTAGGGTTTCCAACCCTAGGCGAAGGGGGGCCCAAGGGGGGGCGCACCAGCCCACCATGGGCTGGTTCCCCTCCCACTTCAGCCCATGGGGCCCCTCCGGGATAGGTGGCCCCACCCGGTGGACCCCCGGGACCCTTCCGGTGGTCCCGGTACAATACCGGTGGCCCCCAAAACTTTCCCGATGGCCGAAACTTGACTTCCTATATATAATTCTTTACCTTCGGACCATTCCGGAACTCCTCGTGACGTCCAGGATCTCAACCGGGACTCCGAACAACTTTCGGGTTACTGCATACTCATATCTCTACAACCCTAGCGGCACCGAACCTTAAGTGTGTAGACCCTACGGGTTCGGGAGACATGCAGACTGTTGTGGAACATTGCATAAAATAAAAAAGTTCCTACGTTCACCAAGATCAATCTATGAGTTCATCTAGCGACGAGAGAGAGAGATGCATCTACATACCCTTGTAGATCGCGTGCGGAAGCGTTCAAGAGAACGGGGTTGAGGGAGTCGTACTCGTCGTGATCCAAATCACCGGATATCCTAGCTCCGAACATACGGCACCTCCGCGTCCAACACACGTACGGTCAGTGTGACGTCTCCTCCTTCTTGATCTAGCAAGGGGGAAGGAGAGGTTGATGAAGATCTAGCAGCACGACGGCGTGGTGGTGGATGCAGCAGGGCTCCGGCAGGGCTTCGCCAAGCAACTACGGGAGGAGGAGGTGTAGCAGGGAGGGGAGGGAGGCGCCAGGGTGTTGGGTGCGGCTGCCCTCCCACCCCCCCTATTTATATAGGGACCCCAGGGGGGCACCGGCCCTAGAGATGGGATCTCTAGGGGGGGCGGCGGCCAAGGGGGGTGGAGTGCCCCCCAAGGCAAGTGGAGGCGCCCCCTCCCCTAGGATTCCCAACCCTAGGCGCAGAGGGGGGCCCAGGAGGGGTGCACCAGCCCACTAGGGGCTGGTTCCCCTCCCACTTCAGCCCATGGGGCCCTCCGAGATAGGTGGCCCCACCCAGTGGACCCCCGGGACCCTTCCGGTGGTCCCGGTACAATACCGGTGGACCCCGAAACTTTCCCGATGGTCGAAACTCGACTTCCCATATATAATTCTTTACCTCCGGACCATTCCGGAACTCCTCGTGACGTACAGGATCTCATCCGGGACTCCGAACAACTTTCGGTTTGCTGCATACTCATATTCATACAACCCGAGCGTCACCTAACCTTAAGTGTGTAGACCCCACGGGTTCGGGAGACATGCAGACATGATCGAGACGGCTCTCCGGTCAATAACCAACAGCGGGATCTGGATACCCATGTTGGCTCCCACATACTCCTCGATGATCTCATCAGATGAACCACGATGTTGAGGATTTAAGCAACCCCATATATAATTCCCTTTGTCAATCGGTACGTTACTTGCCCGAGATTCGATCGTCGGTATCCCAATACCTCATTCAATCTCGTTACCGGCAAGTCACTTTACTCGTACCGTAATGCATGATCATGTGACCAGACACTTGGTCACTTTGAGCTCATTATGATGATGCATTACCGAGTGGGCCCAGAGATACCTCTCCGTCATACGGTGTGACAAATCCCAGTCTCAATCCGTGTCAACCCAATAGACACTTTCGGATATACCTGTAGTGCACCTTTATAGTCAGCCAGTTACGTTGTGATGTTTGGTACACCCAAAGCACTCCTACGTTATCCGGGAGTTACACGATCTCATGGTCTAAGGAAAAGATACTTGACATTGGAAAAGCTCTAGCAAAACGAACTACACGATCTTGTGCTATGCTTAGGATTGGGTCTAGTCCATCACATCATTCTCCTAATGATGTGATCCCGTTATCAACAACATCCAATGTCCATAGTCAGGAAACCATGACTATCTGTTGATCAACGAGCTAGTCAACTAGAGGCTCACTAGGGACATGTTGTGGTCTAAGTATTCACACATGTATTACGATTTCCGAATAATACAATTATAGCATGAATAAAAGACAATTATAACAAACAAGGAAATATAATAATAATCCTTTTATTATTGCCTCTAGGGCATATTTCCAACAGTCTCCCACTTGCACTAGAGTCAATAATCTAGTTACATTGTGATGAATCGAACACCCATAGAGTCCTGGTGTTGATCATGTTTTGCTCGCGGAAGAGGTTTAGTCAACGGATCTGCGACATTCAGATCTGTATGTACTTTGCAAATATCTATGTCTCCATCATGAACATTTTCACGGATGGAGTTGAAACGACGCTTGATGTGCCTGGTCTTCTTGTGAAACCTGGGCTCCTTGGCAAGGGCAATAGCTCCAGTGTTGTCACAGAAGAGAGTGATTCGCCCCGACGCATTGGGTATGACTCCTAGGTCGGTGATGAACTCCTTCATCCATATTGCTTCATGTGTTGCCTCCGAGGCTGTCATGTACTCTGCTTCACATGTAGATCCCGCCACGACGCTCTGCTTGCAACTACACCAGCTTACTGCTCCACGATTCAATATATACACGTATCCGGTTTGTGACTTAGAGTCATCCAGATCTGTGTCGAAGCTAGCATCAACGTAACCCTTTACGACGAGCTCTTCGTCACCTCCATAAACGAGAAACATGTCCTTTGTCCTTTTTAGGTACTTCAGGATATTCTTGACCGCTGTCCAGTGTTCCTTGCCGGGATTACTTTGGTACCTTCCTACCAAACTTACGGCAAGGTTTACATCAGATCTGGTACACAGCATGGCATACATAATAGATCCTATGGCTGAGGCATAGGGGATGACACTCATCTCTTCTTTATCTTTTGCCGTGGTCGGGCATTGAGCCGAGCTCAATCTCACACCTTGCAATACTGGCAAGAACCCTTTCTTGGACTGATCCATTTTGAACTTCTTCAAAATCTTATCAAGGTATGTGCTTTGTGAAAGACCTATGAGGCGTCTCGATCTATCCCTATAGATCTTGATGCCTAATATGTAAGCAGCTTCTCCAAGGCCCTTCATTGAAAAACACTTATTCAAGTAGGCCTTAATGCTGTCCAAAAGTTCTATATCATTTCCCATCAAAAGTATGTCATCTACATATAATATTAGAAATGCTACAGAGCTCCCACTCACTTTCTTGTAAACGCAGGATTCTCCATAAGTCTGCATAAACCCAAACGCTTTGATCATCTCATCAAAGCTAATGTTCCAACTCCGAGATGCTTGCACCAGCCCATAAATGGATTGCTGGAGCTTGCACACCTTGTTAGCATTCTTAGGATCGACAAAACCTTCCGCCTGCATCATATACAGTTCTTCCTTAAGATAGCCGTTAAGGAATGCTGTTTTGACGTCCATCAGCCATATCTCATAATCATAGTATGCGGCTATTGCTCACATGATTTGGACGGACTTCAGCTTCGCTACGGGAGAGAAAGTCTCATCGTAGTCAACCCCTTGAACTTGCCGATAACCCTTAGCGACGAGTCGAGCTTTATAGATGGTAATATTACCATCCGCGTCCGTCTTCTTCTTAAAGATCCATTTGTTTTCTATCGCTCGCCGATCATCGGGCAAGTCTGTCAAAGTCCATACTTTGTTTTCATACATGGATTTCTATCTGGGATTGCATGGCTTCAAGCCGTTTGTTGGAATCTGGGCCCGCCATCGCTTCTTCATAGTTCTAAGGTTCACCGTTGTCTAACAACATGATTTCCAGGACAGGGTTGCCATACCACTCTGGTGTGGAACGTGTCCTTGTGGACCTGCGAAGTTCAGTAGCAACTTGATCCGAAGTACCTTGATCATCATCGTTAATTTCCTCTCCAGTCGGCGTAGGCACCACAGGAACATTTTCCTGAGCTGCACTACTTTCCAGTTCAAGAGGTAGTACTTCATCGAGTTCTACTTTCCTCCCACTTACTCCTTTCGAGAGAAACTCTTTTTCCAGAAAGGATCCATTCTTGGCAACAAAGATCTTGCCTTCGGATCTAAGGTAGAAGGTATACCCAATGGTTTCCTTAGGGTATCCTATGAAGACGCATTTTTCCGACTTGGGTTCGAGCATTTCAGGTTGAAGTTTCTTGACATAAGCATCGCATCCCCAAACTTTTAGAAACGACAGCTTAGGTTTAGTCCCAAACCATAATTCATACGGTGTCGTCTCAACGGATTTAGACGGAGCCCTATTTAAAGTGAATGTAGTTGTCTCTAGAGCGTATCCCCAAAATGATAGCGGTAAATCGGTATGAGACATCATAGATCGCACCATATCCAATAGAGTGCGATTACGACGTTCAGACACACCGTTACGCTGAGGTGTTCCAGGCGGCGTGAGTTGTGAAATGATTCCACATTTTCTTAAGTGCGTACCAAATTCGTGACTTAAATATTCTCCTCCACGATCTGATCGTAATTACTTTATTTTTCGATCACGTTGATTCTCTACTTCATTCCGAAATTCCTTGAACTTTTCAAAGGTCTCAGACTTGTGTTTCATCAAGTAGACATACCCATATCTACTTAAGTCATCAGTGAGAGTGAGAACATAACGATATCCTCCGCGAGCCTCAACACTCATTGGACCACACACATCAGTATGTATGATTTCCAATAAGTTGGTTGCTCGCTCTATTGTTCCGGAGAACGGAGTCTTGGTCATTTTGCCCATGAGGCATGGTTCGCATGTGTCAAATGATTCATAATCGAGAGACTCTAAAAGTCCATCAGCATGGGGCTTCTTCATGCGCTTGACACCAATGTGACCAAGGCGGCAGTGCCACAAGTATGTGGGACTATCGTTATCAACTTTACATCTTTTGGTATTCACACTATGAATATGTGTAACATTAATTTCGAGATTCATTAAGAATAAACCATTGACCATGGGGGCATGACCATAAAACATATCTCTCATATAAATAGAACAACCATTATTCTCGGATTTAAATGAGTAGCCATCTCGCATTAAACGAGATCCAAATACAATGTTCATACTCAAACTTGGCACTAAATAACAATTAATGAGGTTCATAACTAATCCCATGGGTAAATGTAGAGGTAGCGTGCCGACGGCGATCACATCGACCTTGGAACCATTCCCGACGCGCATCGTCACCTCGTCCTTCGCCAGTCTCCGCTTATTCCGCAGCTCCTGCTGTGAGTTACAAATATGAGCAACGGCACCGGTATCAAATACCCAGGAGTTACTACGAGTACTGGTAAGGTACACGTCAATTACATGTATATCAAATATACCTTTAGTGTTGCCGGCCTTCTTGTCCGCTAAGTATTTGGGGCAGTTCCACTTCCAGTGACCCTTCCCTTTGCAATAAAAGCACTCAGTCTCAGGATTGGCTCCATTCTTTGACTTCTTCCCGGCAACTGGCTTACCGGGCGCGGCAACATCTTTGCCGTCCTTCTTGAAGTTCTTCTCACCCTTGCCCTTCTTGAACTTGGTGGTTTTATTGACCATTAACACTTGATGTTCTTTCTTGATTTCTACCCCTGCTGACTTCAGCATTGAAAATACTTCAGGAATAGTTTTCACCATCCCCTGCATATTGTAGTTCATCACAAAGCTCTTGTAGCTCGGTGGGAGCGACTGAAGGATTCTGTCAATGACCGCCTCGTCCGGGAGGTTAATGTCCAGCTGGGACAGGCGGTTGTGCAACCCAGACATTTTGAGTATGTGCTCACTGACAGAACTGTTTTCCTCCATCTTACAACTATAGAACTTTTCGGAGACCTCATATCTCTCGACCCGGGCATGAGCTTGGAAAACCATTTTCAGCTCCTCGAACATCTCATATGCTTCGTGTTGCTCAAAACGCTTTTGGAGCCCCGGTTCTAAGCTGTAAAGCATGCCGCACTTAATGAGGGAGTAATCATCAGCATGTGACTGCCAAGCGTTCATAACGTCTTGGTTCTCTAGGATGGGTGCTTCACCTAGGGGTCCTTCTAGGACATATGCTTTCTTGGCAGCTATGAGGATGATCCTCAGGTTCCGGACCTAGTCCATATAGTTTCTACCATCATCTTTCAGCTTGGTTTTCTCTAGGAACGCGTTGAAGTTCATGTTGACATGAGCATTGTCCATTTGATCTACAAGACATATTTTGCAAAGATTTTAGACTAAGTTCATGATAATTAAGTTCATCTAATCAAATTATTTAATGAACTCCCACTCAGATTTGACATCCCTCTAGTCATCTAAGTGTTACATGATCCGAGTCGACTAGGCCGTGTCCGATCATCACGTGAGACGGACTAGTCATCATCGGTGAACATCTCCATGTTGATCGTATCTTCCATACGACTCATGTTCGACCTTTCGGTCTCTGTGTTCCGAGGTCATGTCTGTACATACTAGGCTCGTCAAGTTAACCCTAAGTGTTTTGCATGTGTAAAACTGTCTTACACCCGTTGTATGTGAATGTAAGGATCTATCACACCCGATCATCACATGGTACTTCGAAACGATGAACTTAGCAACGGCGCACAGTTAGGGGGAACACTTTCTTGAAATTATTATAAGGGATCATCTTATTTACTACCGTCGTTCTAAGTAAACAAGATGCATAAACATAATAAACATCACATGCAATTATATAGTAGTGACATGACATGGCCAATATCATATAGCTCCTTTGATCTCCATCTTCGGGGCTCCATGATCATCCTCGTCACCGGCATGACACCATGATCTCCATCATCATGATCTCCATCATCGTGTCTCCATGAAGTTACTCGCCAATTATTACTTCTACTATTAAGGCTAACGGTTTAGCAATAAAGTAAAGTAATTACATGGCGTTAAATCATTGACACGCAGGTCATACAATAATTAAGACAACTCCTATGGCTCCTGCCGGTTGTCATACTCATCGACATGCAAGTCGTGATTCCTATTACAAGAACATGATCTCATACATCACAATATATCATTCATCATTCATCACAACTTTTGGCCATATCACATCACATAGCAATTGCTGCAAAAACAAGTTAGACGTCCTCTATTTGTTGTTGCATCTTTTACGTGGCTGAAATTGGGTTCTAGCAAGAATGTTTTCTTACCTACGAATAACCACAACGTGATTTTGTCAACTTCTATTTACCCTTCATAAGGACCCTTTTCATCGAATCCGCTCCAACTAAAGTGGGACAGACAGACACCCGCTAGCCACCTTATGTAACTAGTGCATGTCAGTCGGTGGAACCTGTCTCACGTAAGCGTACGTGTAAGGTCGGTCCGGGCCGCTTCATCCCACAATACAGCTGAAGCAAAATAAGACTAGTAGTGGCAAGCAAGTTGACAAGATCTACGCCCACAATAGATTTGTGTTCTACTCGTGCAATAGAGAACTACGCATAGACCTAGCTCATGATGCCACTGTTGGGGAACGTTGCATAAAATAAAAAAATTCCTACGTTCACCAAGATCAATCTATGAGTTCATCTAGCAACGAGAGAGAGAGATGCATCTACATACCCTTGTAGATCGCGTGCGGAAGCGTTCAAGAAAACGGGGTTGAGGGAGTCGTACTCGTCGTGATCCAAATCACCGGAGATCCTAGCGCCGAACGGACGGCATCTCCGCATTAAACACACGTATGGTCAGCGTGACGTCTCCTCCTTCTTGATCCAGCAAGGGGGAAGGAGAGGTTGATGAAGATCCAGCAGCACGACGGCATGGTGGTCGATGCAGCAGGGCTCCGGCAGGGCTTCGCCAAGCAACTACAGGAGGAGGAGGTGTAGCAGGGAGGGGAGGGAGGCGCCAGGGTGTTGGGCGCGGCTGCCCTCCCACCCCCCCTCTTTATATAGGGACCCCAGGGGGGCGCCAGCCCTAGAGATGGGATCTCTAGGGGGAGCGGCGGCCAAGGGGGTGGAGTGCCCCCCAAGGCAAGTGGAGGCGCCCCCTCCCCTAGGGTTCCCAACCCTAGGTGCAAAGGGGGGCCCAGGGGGGCGCACCAGCCCACTAGGGGCTCGTTCACCTCCCACTTCAGCCCATGGGGCCCTCTGGGATAGGTGGCCCCACCCGGTGGACCCCCGGGACCCTTCCAGTGGTCCCGGTACAATACCGATGGACCCCGAAAGTTTCCCAATGGACGAAACTCGACTTCCCATATATAATTCTTTACCTCCGGACCATTCCGGAACTCCTTGTGACGTCCGGGATCTCATCCAGGACTCCGGAACTTTCGGTTTGCTGCATACTCATATTCATACAACCCTAGCGTCACCTAACCTTAAGTGTGTAGACCCTACGGGTTCGGGAGACATGCAGACATGACCGAGACGGCTCTCCGGTCAATAACCAACAGCGGGATCTGGATACCCATGTTGACTCCCACATACTCCTCGATGATCTCATCGGATGAACCACGATGTCGAGGATTTAAGCAACCCCGTATACAATTCCCTTTGTCAATCGGTACGTTACTTGCCCGAGATTCGATCGTCCGTATCCCAATACCTCGTTCAACCTCGTTACCGGCAAGTCACTTTACTCGTACCGTAATGCATGATCCCGTGACCAGACACTTGGTCACTTTGAGCTCATTATGATGATGCATTACCGAGTGGGCCCAGAGATACCTCTCCGTCATACGGAGTGACAAATCCCAGTCTCAATCCGTGTCAACCCAACAGACACTTTCGGATATACCTGTAGTGCACCTTTATAGTCACCCAGTTACGTTGTGACGTTTGGTACACCCAAAGCACTCCTACGGTATCCGGGAGTTACACGATCTCATGGTCTAAGGAAAAGATACTTGACATTGGAAAAGCTCTAGCAAAACGAACTACACGATCTTGTGCTATGCTTAGGATTGGGTCTTGTCCATCACATCATTCTCCTAATGATGTGATCCCGTTATCAACGTCATCCAATGTCCATAGTCAGGAAACCATGACTATTTGTTGATCAACGAGCTAGTCAACTAGAGGCTCCCTAGGGACATGTTGTGGTCTAGGTATTCACACGTGTATTACGATTTCCGGATAATACAATTATAGCATGAATAAAAGACATAATAATACTTTTATTATTGCCTCTAGGGCATATTTCCAACACAGACATGACCGAGACACCTCTCCAGTCAATAACCAACAGCGGGATCTGGATACCCATGTTGGCTCCCACATGCTCCTCGATGAACTCATCGGATGAACCACGATGTCGAGGATTCAAGCAACCCCGTATACAATTCCCTTTGTCAATCGGTACGTTACATGCCCGAGTGACAAATCCCAGTCTCGATTCGTGCCAACCCAACAGACACTTTCGGAGATACCCGTAGTGCACCTTTATAGTCACCCAGTTACGTTGTGACGTTTGGCACACCCAAAGCACTCCTACGGTATCCAGGAGTTGCACAATCTCATGGTCTAAGGAGATGATACTTGACATTTGGAAAAGCTCTAGATAAACGAACTACACGATCTTTGAGCTATGCTTAGGATTGGGTCTTGTCCATCAAATCATTCTCCTAATGATGTGATCCCGTTATCAATGACATCTAATGCCCATAGTCAGGAAACCATGACTATCTGTTGATCAACGAGCTAGTCAACTAGAGGCTTACTATGGACATGTTGTGGTCTATGTATTCGCACGTGTATTATGATTTCTGGATAACACAATTATGGCATGAATAATAGACTATTATCATGAACAAAGAAATATAACAATAACCATTTATTATTGCCTCTAGGGCATATTTCCAACAGTCTCCCACTTGCACTAGAGTCAATCATCTAGTTACATTGTGATGAATCGAACACCCATAGAGTTCTGGTGTTGATCATGTTTTGCCCTAGGGAGAGGTTTAGTCAATGGATCTCCTACATTCAGGTCTGTATGTACTTTACAAATATCTATGTCTCCATCTTGAACATTTTCACGAATGGAGTTGAAGTGACGCTTGATGTGCCTGGTCTTCTTTGTGAAACCTGGGCTCCTTGGCAAGTGCAATAGCTCCAGTGTTGTCACAGAAGAGTGAGATCGGCCCAGACGCATTGGGTATGACTCTTAGGTCGGTGATGAACTCCTTCACCCAGATTGCTTCATGCGCTGCCTCTGAGGCTGCCATGTACTCTGCTTCACATGTAGATCCCGCCACGACGCTTTTCTTGCAACTGCACCAGCTTACTGCCCCACCATTCAATATACAAGTATCCGGTTTGTGACTTAGAGTCATCCAGATCTGTGTCGAAGCTAGTGTCGACATAACCCTTTACGACGAGCTCTTCGTCACCTCCATAAACGAGAAACATATCCTTAGTACTTTTCAGGTACTTTAGGATGTTCTTGTCCGCTGTCCAGTGTTCCATCTCAGGATTACTTTGGTACCTTCCTACCAAACTTACGGCAAGGTTTACATCAGGTCTGGTACACAGCATGGCATACATAATAGACCCTATAGTTGGGGCATAGGGGATGACACTCATCTTTTCCCTATCTTCTGCCGTGGTCAGGCATTGAGCTGAGCTCAATTTCACACCTTGCAACACAGGCAAGAACCCCTTCTTTGTTTGATCCATATTGAACTTCTTCAATATCTTATCAAGGTATGTGCTTTGTGAAAGACCTATGAGGCATCTCGGTCTATCCCTATAGATCTTGATGCCTAGTATGTAAGCAGCTTCTCCAAGGTCCTTCATTGAAAAACACTCATTCAAGTAGGCCTTAATGCTGTCCAAAAGTTCTATATCATTTCCCATCAAAAGTATGTCATCTACATATAATATGAGAAATGCTACAGAGCTCCCACTCACTTTCTTGTAAACGCAGGCTTCTCCATAAGTCTGCATAAACCCAAATGCTTTGATCATCTCATCAAAGCGAATGTTCCAACTCCGAGATGCTTGCACCATCCCATAAATGGATCGCTGGAGCTTGCATACCTTGTTAGCATTCTCAGGGTCGACAAAACCTTCCGGCTGCATCATATACAGTTCTTCCTTAAGATGGCCGTTAAGGAATGCCGTTTTGACATCCATTTGCCATATCTCATAATCATAGTATGCGGCAATTGCTAACATGATTCGGATGGACTTTAGCTTCGCTAAAGGAGAGAATGTCTCATCGTAGTCAACCCCTTGAACTTGTCGATAAACCTTAGAGACAAGTCGAGCTTTATAGATGGTAACATTACCATCCGCGTCCGTCTTCTTCTTAAAGATCCATTTGTTTTCTATCGCTCGCCGATCATCGAGCAAGTCTGTCAAAGTCCATGCTTCGTTTTCATACATGGATCCTATCTCGTATTGCATGGCTTCAAGCCATTTGTTGGAATTTGGCCCGCCATTGCTTCTTCATAGTTCGAAGGTTCACCGTTGTCTAACAACATGATTTCCAGGACAGGGTTCCCATACCACTCTGGTGTGGAACATGTCCTTGTGGACCTACGAAGTTCAGTAGTAACTTGATCCGAAGTACCTTGATCATCATCATTAACTTCCTCTTCAGTTGGTGCTGGCACCACAGGAACATCTTCCTGAGCTGCGCTACTCACCGGTTCAAGAGGTAGTACTTCATCAAATTCCACTTTCCTCCCACTTACTTCTCTCGAGAGAAACTCTTTCTCCAGAAAGGACCCGTTCTTGGCAACAAAGATCTTGCCTTCGGATCTGAGGTAGAAGGTATACCCAATGGTTTCATTGGGGTACCCTATGAATACGCATTTTTCCGACTTGGGTTCGAGCTTTTCAGGTTGAAGTTTCTTGACATAAGCATCGCATCCCCAAACTTTTAGAAACGACAGCTTAGGTTTCTTCCCAAACCATAATTCATACGGTGTAGTCTCAACGGATTTAGACGGTGCCCTATTTAAAGTGAATGTAGCTGTCTCTAGAGCGTATCCCCAAAAAGATAGTGGTAAATTGATAAGAGACATCATAGATCGCACCATATCCAATAAAGTGCGATTACGATGTTCGGACACACCGTTACGCTGAGGTGTTCCAGGCGGCGTGAGTTGTGAAACGATTCCACATTTCCTTAAGTGCGTACCAAATTCGTGACTTAAATATTCTCCTCCACGATCTGATCGTAAGAACTTTATCTTTCAGTCATGTTGATTCTCTACCTCATTCTGAAATTCCTTGAACTTTTCAAAGGTCTCAGACTTGTGTTTCATCAACTAAACATACCCATATCTACTCAAGTCGTCAGTAAGAGTGAGAACATAACGATATCCTCCGCGAGCCTTAAGGCTCATTGGACCGTACACATCAGTATGCATGATTTCCAATAAGTTGGTTGCTTGCTCCATTGTTCCTGAGAACGGAGTCTTGGTCATTTTGCCCATGAGGCATGGTTCGCATGTGTCAAATGATTCTTAATCGAGAGACTCTAAAAGTCCATCAGCATGGAGCTTCTTCATGCGCTTGACACCAATGTGACCAAGGCGGCAGTGCCACAAGTATGTGGGACTATCGTTATCAACTTTACATCTTTTGGTATTCACACAATGAATATGTGTAACATCACGTTCGAGATTCATTAAGAATAAACCATTAACCATCAGGGCATGACCATAAAACATATCTCTCATATAAATAGAACAACCATTATTCTCGGATTTAAATGAGTAGCCATCTCGTATTAAACGAGATCCAGATACAATGTTCATGCTCAAAGCTGGCACTAAATAACAATTATTGAGGTTCATAACTAATCCCGTGGGTAAATGTAGAGGTAGCGTGCCGACGGCGATCACATCGACCTTGGAACCATTCTCGACGTGCATCGTCACCTCGTCCTTCGCCAGTCTCCGCTTATTCCGCAGCTCCTGCTTTGAGTTACAAATATGAGCAACGGCACCGGTATCAAATACCCAAGAGCTACTACGAGTACTGGTAAGGTACACATCAATTACATGTATATCACCTATACCTTTAGTGTTGCCGGCCTTCTTGTCCGCTAAGTATTTGGGGCAGTTCTGCTTCCAGTGTCTGCTTCCCTTGCAATAAAAGCACTCAGTCTCAGGCTTGGGTCCATTCCTTGACTTCTTCCCGGCAACTGGCTTACCGGGCCCGTCAACTCCCCTGCCGTCCTTCTTGAAGTTCTTCTTGCCCTTGCCTTTCTTGAACTTAGTGGTTTTATTCACCATCAACACTTGATATTCCTTTTTGATCTCTACCTCCACTGATTTCAGCATTGAATATACCTCAGGAATGGTCTTTTCCATCCCCTGCATATTGAAGTTCATCACAAAGCTCTTGTAGCTCGGTGGAAGCGACTGAAGGATTCTGTCAATAACCGCGTCATCCGGGAGATTAACTCCCAGCTGAGTCAAGCGGTTGTGCAACCCAGACATTTTGAGTATGTGCTCACTGACAGAACTATTTTCCTCCATCTTACAACTGAAGAACTTGTCGGAGACTTCATATCTCTCGACCCGGGCATGAGCTTGGAAAACCATTTTCAGCTCTTCGAACATCTCATATGCTCCATGTTGCTCAAAATGCTTATGGAGCCCCGGTTCTATACTGTAAAGCATGCCACACTGAACGAGGGAGTAATCGTCAGCACGAGACTGCCAAGCGTTCATAACGTCTTGGTTCTCCGGGATGGGAGCTTCACCTAGCGGTGCTTCTAGGACATAATCTTTCTTTGCAGCTATGAGGATGATCCTCAGGTTCCGGACCCGATCTGTATAGTTGCTGCCATCATCTTTCAGTTTGGTTTTCTCTAGGAACGCGTTGAAGTTGAGGTGGACTTGAGCGTTGGCCATTTGATCTACAAGACATTTTTGTAAAGATTTTAGACTAAGTTCATGATAATTAAGTTCATCTAATCAAATTATTTAATGAATTCCCACTCAAATTAGACATCCCTCTAGTCATCTAAGTGATACATGATCCGAGTCGACTAGGCCGTGTCCGATCATCACGTGAGACGGACTAGTCATCATCGGCGAACATCTCCATGTTGATCATATCTTCTATACGACTCATGTTCGACCTTTCTCTTGTGTTCCGAGGCCATGTCTTTACATGCTAGGCTCGTCAAGTTAACCTAAGTGTTTATGCATGTGTAAAACTATCTTACACCCGTTGTATGTGAACGTTAGAATCTATCACACCCGATCATCACGTGGTGCTTCAAAACAACGAACTTTCGCAACGGCGCGTAGTTAGGGGGAACACTTTCTTGAAATTATTATGAGGGATCATCTTATTTACTACCGTCATTCTAAGTAAACAAGATGCAAATACATTATAAACATCACGTGCAATCAAATAGTGACGTGATATGGCCAATATCCTATAGCTCCTTTGATCTCCATCTTCGGGGCTCCATGATCATCTTCGTCACCGGCATGACACCATGATCTCCATCATCATGATCTCCATCATCGTGTCTCCATGAAGTTGCTCGCCAACTATTACTTCTACTACTATGGCTAACGGTTTAGCAATAAAGTAAAGTAATTACATGGCGTTGAATCATTTACACGCAGGTCATACAATAATCAAGACAACTCCTATGGCTCCTGCCGGTTGTCATACTCATCGACATGCAAGTCGTGATTCCTATTACAGGAACATGACCTCATACATCACAATATATCATTCATCATTCATCACAACTTTTGGCCATATCACATCACATAGCAATTGCTGCAAAAACAAGTTAGACGTCCTCTAATTGTTGTTGCATCTTTTACGTGGCTGCAATTGGGTTCTAGCAAGAACGTTTTCTTACCTACGTAAAAGCCACAACGTGATATGCCAACTTCTATTTACCCTTCATAAGGACCCTTTTCATCGAATCCGCTCCAACTAAAGTGGGAGAAACAGACACCCGCTAGCCACCATATGCAACTAGTGCATGTCAGTCGGTGGAACCTGTCTCACGTAAGCGTACGTGTAAGGTCGGTCCGGGCCACTTCATCCCACGATACCGCTGAAGCAAAATAAGACTAGTAGTGGCAAGAAAGTTGACAACATCTACGCCCACAACAAATTGTGTTCTACTCGTGCAAAGAGAACTACGCATAAACCTGGCTCATGATGCCACTGTTGGGGAACGTTGCGGAAAATAAAAAATTTCTACTCTTTCACCAAGATCAATCTATGAGTTCATCTAGCAACAAGAGAGAGGAGTGCATCTACATACCCTTGTAGATCGCGAGCGGAAGCGTTCAAGAGAACAGGGTTGAGGGAGTCGTACTCGTCGTGATCCAAATCACCGATGATCCTAGTGCTGAACGGACAGCACCTCCGCGTTCAACACACGTACGGTTGAGGAAGACGTCTCCTCCTTCTTGATCCAGCAAGGGGGGAGGAGAGGTTGATGAAGATCCAGCAGCACGACGGCGTGGTGGTGGATGCAGCAGTGATCTCGGCAGGGCTTCGCCAAACTTCTGCGAGAGGGAGAGGTGTAGCAAGGGGAGAGGGAGGCGCCAAGAGCATGGGTGCGGCTGCCCTCCCTCCCCCCCCTCTTTATATAGGCCCCCTAGGGGGCGCCGGCCAAGGGGGTGGCTTGTGAAGGAAATATGCCCTAGAGGCAATAATAAAGTTATTATTTATTTCCTTATTTCATGATAAATGTTTATTATTCATGCTAGAATTGTATTAATCGGAAACATGATACATGTGTGAATACATAGACAAACATAGTGTCACTAGTATGCCTCTACTTGACTAGCTCGTTTATCAAAGATGGTTATGTTTCCTAGCCATGGACAAAAGAGTTGTCATTTGATTAATGGGATCACATCATTAGGAGAATGATGTGATTGACATGACCCATTCCGTTAGCCTAGCACTTGATCGTTTAGTATGTTGCTATTGCTTTCTTCATGACTTATACAAAGTTCCTGCAACTATGAGATTGTGCAACTCCCGTTTACCGGAAGAACACTTTGTCTGCTACCAAACGTCACAACATAACTGGGTGATTATAAAGGTGCTCTACAGGTGTTTCCGAAGGTACATGTTGGGTTGGCATAATTCGAGATTAGTTTTTGTCACTCCGATTGCCGGAGAGGTATCTCTGGGCCCTCTCGGTAATACTCATCACCTAAGCCTTGCAAGCATTGTAACTAATGAGTTAGTTATAAGATGATGTGTTACAGAACGAGTAAAGAGACTTGCCGGTAACGAGATTGAACTAGGTATTGGATACCGACGGTCAAATCTCGGGCAAGTAACATACCGATGACAAAGGGAACAACATATGTTGTTATGCGGTCTGACCGATAAAGATCTTCGTAGAATATGTAGGAACCAATATGGGCATCCAGGTTCCGCTATTGGTTATTGACCGAGAATAGTTCTAGGTCATGTCTACATAGTTCTCGAACCCGTAGGGTCCGCATGCTTAACGTTATGATGACAGTTTTATTATGAGTTTACAAGTTTTGATGTACCGAAGTTTGTTCGGAGTCCCGGATGTGATCACGGACATGACGAGGAGTCTCGAAATGGTCGAGACATAAAGATTGATATATTGGACGACTATATTCGGACACCAGAAGTGTTCCGGGTGATTTCGGAGAAAACCGGAGTGCCGGAGGGTTACCGGAACCCCCCCCCCCCCGGAGAGTTAATGGGCCACATGGGCCTTGGTGGGAAGAGAGAGGGGCGGCTAGGAAGGGCCGCGCGCCCCCTCTCCCTCTGGTCCGAATTGGACTAGGAGGGGGGGCGGCGCCCCCCTCTTTCCTTCCCCTCCTAGTAGGAGTAGGAAAGGAGGAGTCCTACTCCTACTAGGAGGAGGACTCCTCCTCCTGGCGCACCCAACAAGGGTCGGCCGGCCTCCCCCCTCCCTCCTTTATATATGGGGGCAGGGGGCACCCCATAGACAGACAAGTTGATCTACGGATCGTTCCTTAGCCGTGTGCGGTGCCCCCGTCCACCATATTCCACCTCGGTCATATCGTCACGGAGTTTAGGCGAAGCCCTGCGCCGGTAGAACATCATCATCGTCACCATGCCGTCGTGCTGACGGAACTCATCCCCGAAGCTTTGCTGGATCGGAGCCCGGGGATCGTCATCGAGCTGAACGTGTGCTGAACTCGGAGGTGCCGTACGTTCGCTGCTTGGATCGGTCGGATCGTGAAGACGTACGACTACATCAACCGCATTGTGCTAACGCTTCCGCTTACGGTCTACGAGGGTACGTGGACAACACTCTCCCCTCTCGTTGCTATGCCATCACCATGATCTTGCGTGTGCGTAGGAAATTTTTTGGAATTACTACGTTCCCCAACAGTGGCATCCGAGCCTAGGTTTTATGCGTTGATGTTATATGCACGAGTAGAACACAAGTGAGTTGTGGGATGAATACAAGTCATACTGCTTACCAGCATGTCATACTTTGGTTCAGCAGTATTGTTGGATGAAGCGGCCCGGACCGACATTACGCGTACGCTTACGCGAGACTGGTTTTACCACCGTGCTTTGCACACAGGTGACTAGCGGGTGTCAGTTTCTCCAACTTTAGTTGAACCAAGTGTGGCTACGCCCGGTCCTTGAGAAGGTTAAAACAGCACCAACTTGACGAACTATCGTTGTGGTTTTGATGCGTAGGTAAGAACGGTTCTTGCTCAGCCCGTAGCAGCCACGTAAAACTTGCAACAACAAAGTAGAGGACGTCTAACTTGTTTTTGCAGGGCATGTTGTGATGTGATATGGTCAAGACGTGATGAGATATAAGTTGTTGTATGAGATGATCATGTTTTGTTGAAGTTATCTGCAACCAGCAGAAGCTCTATGGTTGTCTCTTTGTTGCATAAGATGAAAGTGCCAAATAATTGCTTTACTTTATCGCTATGCGATAGCAATAGTTGCAAGAGCAATAGTTGGCGAGACGACCATGTGACGACACATTGATATAGACCAAGATGATGAAAATCATGGTGTCGTGCCGGTGACGATATAGATCATGATAGTACTTTGGAGATGGAGATCAAAGGCGCAAGATGATCATGGCCATATCATGTCACATATTTTGATTGCATATGATGTTTATCTGTTATACATCTTATTCTGTTTTTTTTGACGATAGCATTATAAGATGATCTCTCACTAATTATCAAGAAGTGTTCTCCCTGAGTATGCACCATTGCCAAAGTTCGTCTTGCCCAGACACCACGTGATGATCAGGTGTGATAAGCTCTACGTCCATCTACAACGGGTGCAAGCCAGTTTTGCACACGCAGAATACTCAGGTTAAACTTGACGAGCCTAGCATATGCAGATATGGCCTCGGAACACGGAGACCGAAAGGTCGAGCGTGAATCATATAGTAGATATGATCAACATAATGATGTTCACCATTGAAAGCTACTCCATTTCACGTGATGATCGGTTATGGTTTAGTTGATTTGGATCACGTGATCACTTAGAAGATTAGAGGGGTGTCTTTCTAAGTGGGAGTTCTTAAGTACTATGATTAATTGAACTTAAATTTATCATGAACTTAGTCCTGGTAGTATTTTGCAAATTATGTTGTAGATCAATAGCTTGCATTGTTGCTTTCATATGTTTATTTTGATATGTTCCTAGAGAAAATTGTGTTGAAAGATGTTAGTAGCAATGATGCGGATTGGATCCGTGATCTGAGGTTTATCCTCATTGCTGCACAGAAGAATTATGTCCTTAATGCACCGCTAGGTGACAGACCTATTGCAGGAGCAGATGCAGACGTTATGAACGTTTGGCTAGCTCAACATGATGACTACTTGATAGTTTAGTGCACCATGCTTAAACGGCTTAGAATCGGGACTTCAAAGACGTTTTGAACGTCATGGACCATATGAGATGTTCCAGGAGTTGAATTTAATATTTCAAGCAGATACCCGAGTTGAGAGATATGAAATCTCCAACAAGTTCTATAGCTAAAAGATGGAGGAGAATCGCTCAACTAGTGAGCATGTGCTCAGATTGTCTGGGAACTACAATCGCTTGAATCAAGTGGGAGTTAATCTTACAGATAAGATAGTGATTGACAGAATTCTCTAGTCACCACACCAAGTTAGTAGAACTTCGTGATGAACTATAATGCAAGGGATGACGAAAACGATTCCCGAGCTCTTTGTGATGCTAAAATCAACGAAGGTAGAAATCAAGAAAGAGCATCAAGTGTTGATGATTGACAAGACCACTAGTTTCAAGAAAAGGGCAAAGGGAAAGAAAGGGAACTTCAAGCAGAATGGCAAGCAAGTTGTCACTCCCGTGAAGAAGACCAAAGCTGGACCAAAGCCTGAAACTGAGTGCTTACACTGCAAAGGAAATGGTCACTGGAAGCGGAAATGCCCTGAATATTTGGTGGATAAGAAGGATGGCAAAGTGAACAAGGGTATATTTGATATACAGGTTATTGATGTGTGCCTTACTAGTGTTTATAGTAGCCCCTGAGTATTTGATACTTGTTCGGTTGCTAAATATTAGTAACTCGAAACAGGAGTTACAGAATAAACAGAGACTAGTTGAGGGTGAAGTGACGATGTGTGTTGGAAGTAGTTCCAAGATTGATATGATCATCATCGCACACTCCCTATACTTTCGGGATTAGTGTTGAAACTAAATAAGTGTTATTTGGTGTTTGCGTTGAGCATGAATATGATTTGATCATGTTTATTGCAATACGGTTATTCATTTAAGTAAGAGAATAAATTGTTGTTCTGTTTACATGAATAAAACCTTATATGGTTACACACCCAATGAAAATGGTTCGTTGGATCTCGATCGTAGTGATACACATATTCATAATATTGAAACCAAAAGATGCAAAGTTAATAATGATAGTGCAACTTATTTGTGGCACTGTCGTTTGGGTCATATCAGTGTAAAGCGCATGAAGAAACTCCATGTTGATGGGCTTTTGGAATCACTTGATTGTGAATCACTTGATGCTTGCGAACCATGCCTCATGGGTAAGATGACTAAGACTCCGTTCTCCGGAACAATGGAGCGAGCAACAGATTTGTTGGAAATAATACATACTGATGTATGAGATCCAATGAGTGTTGATGCTCGTGGCAAGTATCGTTATTTTCTGACCTTCACAAGATGATTTGAGCAGATATGAGTATATCTACTTAATGAAGCACAAGTCTGAAACATTTAAAAAGTTCAAAGAATTTCAGAGTGAAGCGGAGAATCATCGTAACAAGAAAATAAAGTTTCTGTGATTTGATCGCAGAGATAAATATTTGAGTTACGAGTTTGGTCTTCAATTAAAACAATGTGGAATAGTTTCACAAACTCACGCCACCTGGAACACTACAAGCATTATGGTGTGTCCGAACGTCGTAACCGCACTTTATTGGATATGGTGCGATCTATGATGTCTCTTATCGGTTTACCACTATCGTTTTGGGGTTATGCATTAGAGACAGCTGCATTCACGTTAAATAGGGCACCATCTAAATCCGTTGAGACGACACCGTATGAACTATGGTTTAGCAATGAACTTAAGCTGTCGTTTCTTAAAGTTTGGGGTTGCAATTCTTATGTGAAAAAGTTTCAGCATGATAAGCTCAAACCCAAATCGAAGAAGTGCGTCTTCATAGAATACCCAAAGGTAACTGTTGGGTACACCTTCTATCACAGATCTGAAAGCAAGATTCGTTGCTAAGATGGATCCTTTCTAGAGAAGGAGTTTCTCTCGAAAGAAGTGAGTGGGAGGAAAGTAGAACTTGATAAGTTAATTGTACCTTCTCCCTTATTGGAAAGTAGTTCATCACAGAAATCAGTTCCAGTGATTCCTACACCAATTAGTGAGGAAGCTAATGATGATGATCATGAAACTTCAGATCAAGTTACTACAAAACCTCGTAGGTCTTCCAGAGTAAGATCCGCACCAGAGTGGTACGGTAATCCTGTTCTGGAAGTCATGTTACTAGACCATGATAAACTTACGAACTATGAGGAAGCGATGATGAGCCCAGATTCCGCAAAATGGCTTGAGGCCATAAAATCTGAGATAGGATCCATGTATGAGAACAAAGTATGGACTTTGGTTGACTTGCTCGATGATCAGCAAGCCATGTTAAATAAATGGATCTTCAAGAGGAAGACGGACACTGATAGTAGTGTTACTATCTATAAAGCTCGACTTGTTGCAAAAGGTTTTCGACAAGTTCAAAGGTGTTGAATATGATGAGATTTTCTCACTCATATCGATGCTTAAGTCTGTCCGAATCATGTTAGCAATTGCCACATTCTATGAAATCTGGCAAATGGATGTCAAAACTGCATTCCTTAATAGATTTATTAAAGAAGAGTTGTATATGATGCAACCAGAAGGTTTTGTCAATCCTAAAGGTGCTAACAAAGTGTGCAAGCTCCAGCGATCCATCAATGGACTGGTGCAAGCATCTCGGAGTTGGAATATACGCTTTGATGAGTTGATCAAAGCATATGGTTTTATACAGACTTTTGGAAAGGCCTGTATTTACAAGAAAGTGAGTGGGAGCTCTGTAGCATTTCTGATAAGTATATGTGAATGACATATTGTTGATCGGAAATAATGTAGAATTATTCTGCAAAGCATAAAGAGTGTTTGAAAGGATTTCTTTCAAATAAAGACCTCGGGGAAGCTGCTTACACATTGAGCATCAAGATTTATATAGATAGATCAAGACACTTGATAAGTTTTTTCAATGAGTACATACCTTGATAAATTTTTTGAAGTAGTTCAAAATGGAACAGTCAAAGAAAGAGTTCTTGCCTGTGTTGCAAGGTATGAAATTGAGTAAGACTCAAATCCCGACCACAGCAGAAAATAGAAAGAGAATGAAAGTCATTCCCTATGCATCAGTCATAGGTTCTATAAAAGTATGCCATGCTATGGACCAGAACTATTGTATACTCTGCCCTGGTTTGGCAAGGGAGTACAATAGTGATCTAAGAGTAGATCACTGGACATTGGTCAAAATTATCCTTAGTGGAATAAGGAAATATTTCTCGATTATGGAGGTGATAAAAGAGTTTGTCGTAAAAGTTACATCGATGCAAACTTTTACACCAATCCAGATGACTCTAAGTCTCAATCTGGATACATATTGAAAGTGGGAGCAATTAGCTAGAGTAGCTCCGTGCAAAGCATTGTAGACATAGAATATTTGCAAAATACATACGACTCTGAATATGACAGACCCGTTGACTAAGCTTCTCTCACGAGAAAAACATGATCATACCTTAGTACTCTTTTGGGTGTTAATCACATAGCGATGTGAACTAGATTATTGACTCTAGTAAACCCTTTGGGTGTTGATCACATGATGATGTGAACTATGGGTATTAATCACATGTAGATGTGAATATTGGTGTTAAATCACATAGCGATGTGAACTAGATTATTGACTCTAGTGCAAGTGGGAGACTGAAGGAAATATGCCCTAGAGGCAATAATAAAGTTATTATTTATTTCCTTTTTTCATGATAAATGTTTATTATTCATGCAAGAATTGTATTAATCGGAAACATGATACATGTGTGAATACATAGACAAACATAGTGTCACTAGTATGCCTCTACTTGACTAGCTCGTTTATCAAAGATGGTTATGTTTCCTAGCCATGGACAAAAGAGTTGTCATTTGATTAATGGGATCACATCATTAGGAGAATGATGTGATTGACATGACCCATTCCGTTAGCCTAGCACTTGATCGTTTAGTATGTTGCTATTGCTTTCTTCATGACTTATACAAAGTTCCTGCAACTATGAGATTGTGCAACTCCCGTTTACCGGAAGAACACTTTGTGTGCTACCAAACGTCACAACGTAACTGGGTGATTATAAAGGTGCTCTACAGGTGTTTCCGAAGGTACATGTTGGGTTGGCATAGTTCGAGATTAGTTTTTGTCACTCCGATTGTCGGAGAGGTATCTCTGGGCCCTCTCGGTAATACTCATCACCTAAGCCTTGCAAGCATTGTAACTAATGAGTTAGTTATAAGATGATGTGTTACAGAACGATTAAAGAGACTTGCCGGTAACGAGATTGAACTAGGTATTGGATACCGACGATCAAATCTCGGGCAAGTAACATACCGATGACAAAGGGAACAACGTATGTTGTTATGCGGTTTGACCGATAAAGATCTTCGTAGAATATGTAGGAACCAATATGGGCATCCAGGTTCCGCTATTGGTTATTGACCGAGAATAGTTCTAGGTCATGTCTACATAGTTCTCGAACCCGTAGGGTCCGCACGCTTAACGTTACAATGACAGTTTTATTATGAGTTTACAAGTTTTGATGTACCGAAGTTTGTTCGGAGTCCCGGATGTGATCACGGACATGACGAGGAGTCTCGAAATGGTCGAGACATAAAGATTGATATATTGGACGACTATATTCGGACACCGGAAGTGTTCCGGGTGATTTCGGAGAAAACCGGAGTGCCGGAGGGTTACCGGAAACCCCCCCCCCCCCCCCGGAGAGTTAATGGGCCACATGGGCCTTGGTGGGAAGAGAGAGGGGCGGCCAGGAAGGGCCGCGCGCCCCCTCTCCCTCTGGTCCGAATTGGACTAGGAGGGGGGGCGGCGCCCCCCTCTTTCCTTCCCCTCCTAGTAGGAGTAGGAAAGGAGGAGTCCTACTCCTACTAGGAGGAGGACTCCTCCTCCTGGCGCGCCCAACAAGGGCCGGCCGGCCTCCCCCCTCCCTCCTTTATATACGGGGGCAGGGGGCACCCCATAGACACACAAGTTGATCTATGGATCGTTCCTTAGCCGTGTGCGGTGCCCCCCTCCACCATATTCCACCTCGGTCATATCGTCGCGGAGTTTAGGCGAAGCCCTGCGCCGGTAGAACATCATCATCGTCACCACGCCGTCGTGCTGACGGAACTCATCCCCGAAGCTTTGCTGGATCGGAGCCCGGGGATCGTCATCGAGCTGAACGTGTGCTGAACTCGAAGGTGCCGTACGTTCGGTGCTTGGATCGGTCGGATCGTGAAGACGTACGACTACATCAACCGCGTTGTGCTAACGCTTCCACTTACGGTCTACGAGGGTACGTGGACAACACTCTCCCCTCTCGTTGCAATGCCATCACCATGATCTTGCGTGTGCGTAGGAAATTTTTTGAAATTACTACGTTCCCCAACAGCTTGCCCCCCAAGCCAAGTGGAGGCGCCCCCCACCCCTAGGGTTTCCAACCCTAGGTGCAGGGGGGCCCAAGGGAGGGCGCACCAGCCCACCAGGACTGGTTCCCCTCCCATTTCAGCCCATGGGGCCCCTCCGGGATAGGTGGCCCCACCCGGTGGACCCCCGGGACCCTTCCGGTGGTCCTGGTACAATACCGGTGACCCCCAAAACTTTCCTGATGGCCGAAACTTAACTTCCTATATATAACTATTTACCTCCGGACCATTCCGGAACTCCTCGTGATGTCCGGGATCTCTTCTGGGACTCCGAACAACTTTTGGGTTACTGCATACTCATATCTCTACAAGCCTAGCGTCACTGAACCTTAAGTGTGTAGACCCTACGGGTTCGGGAGACATGCAGACATGACCGAGACACCTCTCCGGTCAATAACCAATAGCGGGATCTGGATACCCATGTTGGCTCCCACATGCTCCTCGATGATCTCATCGGATGAACCACGATGTCGAGGATTCAAGCAACCCCGTATACAATTCCCTTTGTCAATCGGTACGATACATGCCCGAGATTCGATCGTCGGTATCCCATTACCTCGTTTAATCTCGTTACCGGCAGGTCACTTTACTCGTACCGTAATGCATGATCCCATGACCAGACACTTGGTCACATTGAGCTCATTATGATGATGCATTACCAAGTGGGCCCAGAGATACCTCTCCGTCATACGGAGTGACAAATCCCAGTCTCGATTCGTGCCAACCCAACAGACACTTTCGGAGATACCCGTAGTGCACCTTTATAGTCACCCAGTTACGTTGTGACGTTTGTCACACCCAAAGCACTCCTACGGTATCCGGGAGTTGAACAATCTCATGGTCTAAGGAGATGATACTTGACATTTGGAAAAGCTCTAGCTAAATGAACTACACGATCTTTGATCTATGCTTAGGATTGAGTCTTGTCCATCACATCATTCTCCTAATGATGTGATCCCGTTATCAATGACATCTAATGCCCATAGTCAGGAAACCATTACTATTTGTTGATTAACGAGCTAGTCAGCTAGAGGCTTACTAGGGACATGTTGTGGTCTATGTATTGACACATGTATTACGATTTCCGGATAACACAAGTATAGCATGAATAATAGACTATTATCATGAACAAAGAAATATAATAATAACCATTTATTATTGCCTCTAGGGCATATTTCCAACAGATTGTGCGTCTTGCCAACCACCTGGACATCCTCCCTTGCATCATCTTCAGTTGGAAATTCAACTGTGAATATGTTACCGGTTGGAGCATCGTCGGCTGTCGCGCTCCAGTTCCACGCTTGGTTTTCTTCAAACACAATGTCGCGTGAAATCCGCTTGGTTCGTGGATCGTAGAAGCGGTATGCCTTGGTGCCGGAACTCCTCTCGTATCCGATGAATACCATCTTGGTGCTACGATCGGCAAGCTTTGAGAGATGCGGCTACGCCGTCTTCACATGTGCCACACACCCAAAGGTTCGTAGATGAGACACATTCGGCTTCCGTATAAATTGCTTCATACGGAGTCTTGCCGATCACTGCCTTCGTTGGAGCCCGGTTGAGAAGATAGACCACCGTCGAGACAACTTCTCCCCAAAAAGTCCCCGGAAAGTTCTTGCTCTTGAGTAAATTTCTTGCCATGTCAACGACGGTTCGATTCGCCTTTCAACAACCCCATTCTGCTGCGGCGTATAAGGTGCCGTGAGGAACCTCTTTATGCCAATCTTCTCGCAGTAGTCATTGAACTCGTTTGACGTAAACTCTCCACCGCGATTTGTCTGTAGAGCACGAACCTTCAGCTTGTGTTCCATCTCCGTTGCAGCCTTCAGCTTTTTGAACGCTTCAAACGCCTCATCTTTAGATCGTAGGAGAACGACCCACATGTATCTCAAGTAGTCATCTACCACAAGGAAGACGTACTTCTTTCCTCCGTGAGTTGCTGGGGAGATTGGGCCACATAGATCACCATGGAGCAGCTCGAGTGCATCACTTGCACGATAGGTAGACTGAGCAGGGAATGGCCTGCGGTGCTGTTTTCTAACCAAGCACCCGTCACATACTCGATCAACATGGTCGATAAACGGCATCCCAGATACCATCTCCATCTTCGACATCTTCTTTAAGGCGTAGAAGTTAACATGTCCAAATCTAGCATGCCATAACCACGAATCATCATCACTCTTGGCGAGCCAACACTTCGGTTGAGATTGATCAAGGTTGAGGATATAGAGCCTGTTCCGCGTGCGATTCACATGCGCTAGCACGTTTCGGAGGTTGTCGAAGATCGTCATCACTCGGTTCTCAATATCCACCTTGCGTCCATTCTCGTCAAGTTTACCGACAGAGATGATGTTGTTGCGAAGCAGTGGGATGTAGTACACTCCGGTGAGTATGCGATGTTCTCCTGTGAGACACTCGAAGAGGACGGAACCTTGCCCGCAAATCTCCATATTTGAACCATAACCGAACTTGACCGACCCTTGAACATCATATTCCAGCTCGAGGAACTTCTCCTTGCATCCCGTCATGTGGTTACTGGCACCCGTGTCTAGATACCATGACACGTTCTGGTTTCCGGATAACTTTGGTATTACTTTCTTCTCATGAAGTAGCACCTTCCGGCTTAGTTTGACAACCACCGTTTGGACGAGATCACAAACTTTGGCCATCAGAAGACCTGGACGTTTGTCTTCTTGCTTCGCCAAATTTGCCTTGATCTCACACTTGTTAGGCTCCACGAGATCACAAACTTCGGCCATCAAAAGACCTGGACGTTCGTCTTCTTGCTTCGCCAAATTTGCCTTGATCTCCCTCTTGTTCAGCTCCGGACAATCCTTCACGAAGTGACCCATCTCGTTGCAGTTATAGCACTTGACCTCGGACATATCCAAGTTCCGTGTCTTCCGCTCTTTAGATCGGTCCGCCTTACCACGACCTTGTGGCTTGCCTTTTCATTTGCCTTCTTCGGTTTGTCCGCCGCACTTCGCGTTGCTTGAGCCTTCGCCAACGTTGCGCCTTCCTTTGCTACTTGGAGACTCCCAATCTGCGCGCGAGTACATGAGTTGGTCATCACCTCCTCCTTTGCCTTTCCGACAACCACGAGCATTCCTTCCCATGTCCGCAAGCGTCCAATCGCCTCCGTTATGGTCATGCTGTCGAAGTCGTAAAGCTGCTCGAGCGTGCCGATGATGTACGTGAATTTATTAGTCACCGAACTGAAAAAATTCTCCACAATATCGGTCTCCTCAAGCTTTGCACCAAGCGCGCAGATCTCTCCCACCAAAGTAGTCAGACGCATGGCATAGTCGTTCACCGATTCAGTTTCCTCCATCTGCAACTTGTGAAATTGGCGCTTCAGCACTTGTGCCCGAGCCTTCGTGACGCGATCTTCTCCGATCCTCATCTCTTTGAGTGCGTTCCACGCCTCTCTTGCTGTCTCAAACTCCGCCAATGTCATCAGCACGGAATCTGGCACAGACTGGGCTATGGCGGCCATGGCACCTTCGTCGCACTCCTCGTCGACGTCGTCGTCCGTAATGGCCTCCCACACTCGAAGGGTTCGGAGAATAATCTTCATCTTGACCCCCCACACGCCGTAGTTGGCGCCGGTGAGCATCGGGTACTGGATGGGGATGTTGCGATGCGCCTGCATGTTGGCGCCCCCTGTTCCGCCACCACTAGTCGTTGACTTGCCGCCCTTCTTCACCTTGTCGCTGTTCGTGTTCGCCTTCGAACCGCCGTCGCCGGACTTGTTCCCCTTGGAACCACCGTTGCCGGACTTGACTGACCCAGCGTCGTTGTCCGTCATCGTAGATCGCCGAGGCTCTAGATACCAATTGTTGACTTTTGATCTTCTAGATCAAATCACCCAGGAACTCCACGAACTGCAAGTAGCTTAATGGATGAACAATATCACACACGCACGTCTAGCATACCTACGTATGCGAACCTGCCTTTACGGGAACTCTCGGCATCTTGGCGAAAGACTTTGCGATCAAATAAACTAGACAGAGGAAACGCTTTGATGATTGCCAAAGGCTCTTAGACGTGCCTTGCTTTATTTGCTTTGATCTATTCGATAGTTGCAGGGCTCTGATATATAGGTTGATACACCTGGGAGTATGTACTCCTAACACCTTCCCCGTGAGCACACAACCGGATCAACACATGCATGCCGATTTTATAGTTATTTAACTACATTAAATAATTAGTACTGATCCGATCTTTGCATGGATCAATTCAGTTAAAAATCGGTTCCGTGACAACAGGGATTGCGTGTTATTGGCCAACCTATTAAACCAGATTATACGGCGACTCCTCCGGTGGTGATACCAACACAATCTCCGAGATGCGTCGGCTTGCATTTCATCCGGCAACAACAAATGATGCACGTAGGAGACGTAAGAAAGTTTGAGGTATTCTCCGTTAATAACTCCATGTATCCATCGATCTACTGATAGTCTCTCAGCTCCTTGCATGATCACATCAAATAAGAAGTCAGTAGCCGGGTAGATCGACAACGAAGAAGGGGCAAGGCCGACGGTTGCTGGACGTCGAAGACCGGATGCCGCCGACGCCTACTTGACGCCCGACGTCTGACGACGAAGACGTCGTTCGTCGGACGGCGGCGGCTCGACGACGGACGATGATGAGACCATACATGACCGACGATGATGGATGCGCTCAGCGCGGCCGGCCATGGTGCAATGAATCCATGCATGCATGGCAAGCGACTCTCTAGAGGTTCATGCATCGAGCTGTGATGTCTTGCGTGCCGCGTCGGTCTACTTCTACTAATCTATAGTAGCTAGCTGGGAACATGCTGCCAGGATCAAGAACACAAAAAATTGTACAGATTGCCATCCGATATGTATATACTACTTTACGGAGACCATATACTTCCTTTTTTTGGGCCACATATACTTCTTTAGATTTGTACAATATATGCTTCATCCCAAAATAAAATGTATAGTGCATAAAAATTTTAGTATATATCATACAACATTTGTTTCACTTTTGATTAAAGAGTTAAATAATATATATGGATATATACGCTTCGACCTCAGATGAACATGCTCCCATTTTGTCATCATTGAGATTGTAGTTGCAAAGGAGTATATAGTATTTACTCCATTTGCACTCAACTGGCTAAAAAGATAGTATTACGACAAAAAATCAAGTAGTATATGCCTGAGGTAGAATGTTCTAGTATATATCCCTTAATTATTCTCTGAAAAATGGTATATACCTCATCAGAAAAAACTAACATATTCTACACCACGAAAATTTAATATATGTCAACCTAGATAATTTAATATGTGCAACCTCAAAAAAATACAGACTACTTCACAAAATACGCATTTTCACAAAAATATCTACTACGTCTATGAACACACTATTGTTTTCCTCTGAGAGTCACGAAGACATACTATATTTAGGCAGTATATACTTCAACATATACTCATTAGTATATACTTCTTCAAAAGATGGGCAGTATATAATCACAGAAACAGGGTATATACTTGTAAAAAGTGCACCATACTCATTAGAAAATGCAGCATATACTCCTTCAAAACATAGGCAGTATATCATGCTAAAAAGAGTCACTATACGCTTTGTGTGGGAGATGCATGGGCGATACATTCATACTCAAGAAAACAATACATATGTTCTTAAAAGTTAGAGTAGTATATATACTTTCACTAGACAAAGAGTACTAGTATATATACTTCAAACAGATTAATAAAGTGATACATAGTATAGACTGGTATGGCCAACCAGAAAATAGTGACCGCCTGCCATCTTTTTAGTTCTCTAGTTTGTTATGTGCATGCGGTGGACAAAGCAAAATTGTTTTTTATTTCTTTTAACAAATGAATCCATCTGTTAGATCTAACCGGGTGTGTGCATGCCTTATCCATTAGAGTGTGGGAGTATGTACTCGCAGGAGTACGGAAAAGGTGTTCTATATATATAGGTATATAGGTAAAATATTTGGAGCACCTAAGCACCATGCACCTAAGCACCATGCAGGTAAGTCCCATGCGATTGATCACTTTTCAAATATTGTTGCATGCCATACTTGCCATAATAATGCATGTTATTATAATACCTTGCAATTTATTTCCATCTATAAAATGATGTCCTAGTTTCCTTATAAATATGTACGCATTATAATACCTTGTGTACGCTCTCTTGTTTTCGTCTTGTATTTGTAACCGGAATACAACGCACACACACACAAATGCTGCACCCATCTTTATATTTTGACTACTAAAAATCAAAAGATACTGCCATGCCTATCGTAAGATTTATGCCTAGGTATCATATACCTAACACTAAGAATTTGTGTACATATAATAGTACGTATATAATAGAAACCCATATATATATATATATATATATATATATATATATATATATATATATATAACAAATTTTTCCTACTACCGGATGTAGTTACTCCCACTTTTGTTTCATACGTTTTAGGTAGTATCTATCATATCGGAGAGTATGTACGCGTAGTATGTAGTATGTAATAATGTTTAGGTAGTATATATACTATTTTTTATGTAGTATATAATATATTTTAAGCATACTCCTTTTTACGTACAAATATGTACGTATTTCACAAATATTATAAAAACATGGGCTCACATGCAATTTTTTCACATAATTCGCTTTGGAGTATCTTAGATATAGTATATGAGCATACTAAAAGTAATAAAGTAGAGTATATACCATGAGGGCATGGTGCAGGCGCAGCCGGCCGTGGTCGCGGCCGTAGGAGGAGCCTCCCACCGCCGGTGCGGCGCGCAGCTCTGCTTCCCCTACCTTCTTCCCTGTCCGCGCTCAAGAGTTGGCCGTCGTAGCCATGCCCCTGCCAAACGTGCCCTGCGGTGTGTGGCGCTGTCAAAGTCCAGACGAGCCCAGCTTGGTCAACAGCGACGGGGAGGCTGTTGTTCGCTGGCATGTGTCGCCGCTGCAACGCCTCCGCCTCCTCTCTTCTCAGGAGCGAGGTGCGCGAGGAGATTCGGGACTGCTCCAGCAGGTGGGCACAACGGCAGCAGCGCGCGGCCGAGGTTGAGTGGCAGCGGGGGCGAGCTTGGGTAGGGGAGCGCCGGCAAGGGTGCGTCGGCGGGTGCGACTTGCTGGTGGGTTTGCTTGAAAAGGGAGTCCACTGGTCAAATACCACTTTGACCTCGTCCACATCGGCAAACCACCTAAGCAAACCCGCTTAAGACCGTTTCTGAACTCTATTGGATAGATCAGGGGGTTAAGAGAGCAGGAAAAAAAAATGATCAGGGGTTATGTGAACCATCAAGCTTGTTCAGGGTAGTAAAATGGACTTTTTTTAATTCATCTATTAGGATTCCATCTGTTATTCTACAGCTTGGCCCACTAAACCCACCTAATCCGTCTAAGCTTTGGCGGGCTTCCCGCTCAAGCCCACCAAGTTGTATTGGGATGAAGTGGGCAGAGGTGGGACACCCACGCTGCATCCTGAGTGTCATGTGTGTCCACATATGAGTGACTGCATGTGTGTATGTGAGGGTCTCCATTGTACTGTGTTCTCAAACAAAGAAACTTTAGACCTACCTCTTCACTTGGATTAATGTGCTTGAGACAAATTGAATTTCTTAGAGGAGGCACCCAAGACACATGGTCAAATGGCAAGGTGAGAATTGTTGTTTTTTAAGCTTTGATCTACCGTGATGAGGTCAAATGAATGTATTAGGCACATGTTCGATCACCTAATCTCCGAGCCTCCAAGGTTGGGTTTGCAACATGCAAATAATTATCTTTCTAGCCATCTCAAATGGACTACAACATACGGATGTATGTAGACATGTTTTAGAGTGTAGATTCATTCATTTTGCTCCGTATGTAGTCACTTGTTGAAATCTCTAGAAAGACAATTATTTAGGAACGGAGGGAGTACATTTTACAGCTTGGAGGGCCGTGACTGGAATTACAATACAGTTGCCAAGTTAGGCGAGAAGCTATTTGTTGAGAAGTACATATGCCCTCATGAGAAAGAAGATGCATTGCACCTCGCCGAAGACTACTAATGCAGCTTGCAGAGGACGGGGCGGGGCCAGTCAACGCTTTTGTTCTAGTACAATTTACTCGCAAGCATCTGCGAGTTTTCATTTCTGAACTTGTGAACGTTTCTAAATTCCAATCGTTGAGTCCTGTTGAGCACGCCTGCAACAGAGGTGTATACAGCACACTCGCAAGGCTAACATTAACACTACTACAGCAGAGGTGGAGATGTTTTCAGGTAGACCAGTGGGCCTTTTTGCATTACCTTCTAATAACGTGATCGAGAGTTTTGGCACGATGAGTAATCAAAAAAACAACAAAAGTAATCAAAAGAGATAATCTCTGCCCACAGAATAACAAGAAAAAAAGACTATCATGAGGTACAAGTGCTTCTCTTTAAACAAAGGATGGTAACAGTTACACACTCAGCAAAGTATCTCATACACCACTTTTTCCCTCAAGAGGCAGGCAGTTCGAGACAAGTCGCATCAGAAAATGTCTCCACAAAGCTAGAAACAGGAGCCCAAACTAAACACAATCCGACATGATTGATGATACAATTATAATAAAGCATGAAGAGCGAAAAGGCTGAAACTGGAACGAGATGCAGCAGCTGTTCTCACACCCAGTGCTCAGCGTCTGGCAGGACACCGCTCACTGCCTGCCTCGCGGCTTCGCCCTGCTCGCCTCCTCCGGGGTCGACGGGAACAGCTCCACGTACCTCGTCCCGATGGTCATCTTATCCTTGCACATGGCAGTCTTGGCAACCTCGGCCGTCGGGAACTCGACAAAGGCCTCGCCAGTGGCCCTGCCGTCCCCGCGGTACGCGATGTGCACGTTCTCCTCCGTCAGCTCGTACTCCACAAAGAACTTGATGATGTCCTCGATGCTGGCGGAGTAGGGGAGCCCGCGCAGCTTCAGCACCTCAGTGTACTCCATGCTGCTCTTGTCTTCAGACAGCCTCCTGGACCGCAGAGGAGGCGACGAGTGCCGGTGCTCCGGCTCAAGGAGAGCACCGCCACCCTGGTTCACCTCGGCGGCTATTGCGCTGTAGTAATCCTGCTTCTTGCATCTGAAAACCTCCACGTACCTCCTGCCCATGTTCTGCCTGTTGCGGTGCAGCGCAAACTCCGCTTGCATGGATGAAGGGAAGACAACAAATCCCTCGCCAGAGAAGCGCCCATTCTTGTGGACCAGGAGGCAGTCCACTATGTCCAGCCCAGCGAAAAACTTGCTGATGTCAACATCCTCGCAGTCAAAAGGGAGCCCTCGCAGACGGACCGCTGGAAAGTTTTGGATGCCACTGTTAACCCCTGCAGCACCAGCCATGTTGCCGCCGTAGCTAGGGTAGAAGCCGCTTCCGCTGCCACCAGCACTGCTTCCCATGCCTGCAAAATATGGGGGGCCTGGCTCCATCATCCTGGCCCGCTTTGAGACGTCCAGCGGGCTCCCTGCGTTCACTGCGAAGTATGGATTCGATTCCATCATTCGTGGCCTCTTTGATCCCTCGTACCCATCCGAAACCCCCCCGCTTCCCATCATTGCCCTTCAAATAATCCAATCCCAAAAAGAAAAAGGAGAATATCCCCCCATCTCTCAATCCCATTTTCATAAAAAATAACCCAAACATATAAAGAGAAGTAATTGCGCATAAATTAAATAATCTACAGAAGGTACTACTAATGCTTGGCAGGTAAAGAGAACTGAAATGCGACGACATTCATTACTTGAACGCAGGTAAAAGGATGATGACATGGGTAGCAGAATATTATGTTGTACTTAAAAATTCAAGCAGCAAAGTACATCCAATAATTCCTATCTAATCCAAGTCTTAAGTGGGCAAAAAGATAAAGCAGATCAAGTTTCAGTAATTATAAACATTATTCATAAATTTAAAAGCTGATGCTTCAGAACATACTTCATCAGGGGCAAACTTTGTCTTTCGTTCAGATTAACAAAGCATACTTCCGTTTTTAATGTTGTATAAAGTCTGAGCTATCCATGGTACCAGCGAAGTTTAATGCATACATTATTATCATGCTGAACGACATATGGAGACCATGAGCATAGTTCATTATGAATTAAAAGGCCTACATTAGCACCAAGTTTTAACAACTGCACCCAGGAAGTAGGTTTATATTTCCTCCAAATGATCAGCTGTTACTGTTGCAATATTAAGTCGATATACAACCTAAATGGGTAGGACTAAGGTTATCACAACCGCAAGCTTTGCGATAAACTACCACAGCAAGCTTCTCACATGAAAACTGACATAACAGACAGGTTCAGAACAAACAAAAAATGCTCCACAAGCATTAAGTGACTAGGGGTTCACTATGTCAAAATCCACAAGTAAACTAACAACTTAAAACAGGTTGCCAATTCCATACCAAACCAAGTTTTATGCATCAGTATCACCATGCGGAATCACACACTGAGACCCACATCACGATGCAAAGGCCTAACTTAGGTTCGAGTTTGTACATCGAAAAACAGGAAACAGGGATGGCCAGTAGAAATACAAATTCCGTAGATTTAACCCAAATGGATTGGGCTAAAAATTCGAACTGACCTTCCGACAGATTGTCACACCCGCAACGTCAAGGCACGTCGCGCAGATTTGCAGACAAAACTAACTCAGCAGACGGGTTCAAATCAAAACAGACTAGAGACTCTAAATCCAATCCCAGAACAGGGAGGCTAACCATGCAATCTACACGGGCCACGGCAACTAACGAACCACCAAGCCAAAATCTACGAGTGAACTAACATCCTAAACAGCCTAGGCACGCCAATCGCAAACCCACAGGCGGAATAAGAGGAAACCGCCCCCGTACCGAGGCGAATCGAGAAAGGTTCCTGGCATGGGAGAGGGAGCTTACCCGCGGTGCCCGTACATGGCGGCGGCGGCGGCGACCGGCGCTTCGCTGGGGAGGGGGTGACGAGGACTGGCCGGCGGGCGAGACGGACGGCGCGGCGGCGTCGGCGGCGGAAACCCTAATCGCGGGAGGTGGGGAGGGACTGGATGTGGGGAGCGGGTTCCGCCCGGTCTGGATCTGTGCCTTTGCTAAGGAGGGCGCCGATGGCAGCGGGCGGATAAATAATTGCTGGTGCCAGGGGCAAACTCGGGAAGACTTTACAGCACGTTCGGAAGCTTCGCGACGGGACACGTCCGGCTCCGGATCAAATCGAGGTTACAACCGTGCCTTCACGGTACGAACATGATTTTTTTTCTTCTGAGTGCAGCGGTTTCGGTGCCCAGACTTATCTGCACCCGCTCAGGAAAAAAATCACAAGACTCAAAAAATTCAAAAACTTTCAAAGAAAATTTAATGGTAGAAAATTTATTGCGTGAGGTCCACTTCAGTTTTCAGATAATTTAGACATCTGAGTAGCTCTCGGCAAAAAAAAAAAAAAGCAAATCGGGTCAGAGCCGTGCTTGAACGGTAAGCTTTTTTACAGAGGCTGGATTTGTTATTTTTGCCGAGAGCTGCTCAGATGTTCAAATAATTTAAAAATTGAAGCGGACCTCGCGCATCAAATCATCTACCGTACAAAGAAAATTGTGAATTTTTTGAATTTTTCTTGTATTTGTTTTGATTTTTTTTCGTCAGCGCAGGTGTAGCTGAAACTCGGCTTAGAAGTGGATTATCGATTTTACCCCCTTCTTCTACCAGTAATAAGAAGAAACACAAAATATATCAACGGGGCATTGCTAGCTCGACGTCACCCCCAGTCCCTTCATAGGCGGATTTAGGCCCCAGGCAGCCAGAGCGGCCGCCTGGGGCGTGATGGCGATTCACTTTGTTGATTGTAGCTACAGCATAACATGGTATCTACGAGTACCAATGAAAAGCCGTGCGGGTGGCCTTCACGACAACAGCATCAGACGGAGATCCATGTCCAATGCCGTTGCGTCGGCAGCCAGCAACAAAGATCCATGTCCAATGACGTCGCGTCGGCAACCAGCAACGAAGATCCATGTCCAATGCCGTCGCGTCGGCAGCCAGCAACGAAGATACATGTCCAATGCCGTCGCGTCGGCAGCCAGCAACGAAGATCCATGTAGGCGGCCGCCGCATACCGGTGGTAACGACCTGTGATGGAGATGGTGTTGTGCTAATCGAGGGATTGCGCTGAATGTGGCCGTCATGGTGATCGTTGGGCATATGCATTCCGTCACGGGCAGCCAGCCATTGCTGAATCTAGCGGCAATCGTGATTGGAAAATGATTGGGAGGTAATAATGATCCCCCTTCCCTGTCACGGTCGATCGTCCTGTAGACACGTATTCCGCCGTGGCACCGTCGCCATGGCGGCCGTTGGGAACGGGGATTGGAAGGACCAAACGATTTTGGGAGCTAGGGGAATCGGTGGAGCTGCCTTGGTTTGGGGCATGGGGTGTTTGAAAAATTGACGTGACTGAGAAGGGAGGAGACAGGCGCTTTTCTGCAAAATTAACGCGGACGCACAACAGACATCAGATTTTGATTGTATGGATGGTAACGATGGGACGCACAACACAAGCGGTTTCATGGGATACAGGATACGACACCGCGTTCATCCTAGCTCATTTTGACAGAGAGGTCAACCGTTAATCGTGCATTTCTTTTTTTTTTAGAAAACTTCCGATCTATTCATCTTCAATTATGGCAGTACAACGAACACCAGAAATAATAAAAATTTATAACATTTGCTCAACTTTCCATTGCGTATGATAATTTACACGTGGGTCTGGGTTGTCTCAATGGCTAGCGGCCCGGCCCCGTCGGTCAATCTCATGGGTGCAAATAAAATCAAAGTTAAAAGTAAAGTGGGAAAAAGATCCCATTTCTCGGATCTCTTACACCTTTCTCCCTCCCGAGCCGACAAGCTCCGCCTCCGCGGCGCGAGGGGAGGCCGACGGGCGGCGGCCACCAGCGAAACCTACATCGGCGAACGACTCGACCCGCCGTCTTCTCCACGGCACGGCCCCGCTCCTCCCTGTATGTCCCCACGAGCAGCGCCCCCAATCACCTCCCCTCCCCTCCCCTCCCCTCTCTCCCATGGCGCATCCCCACTCCTCCCTCCCAATCTCCGATGGCCGTGGCGCCTCCCCCTCCCCCTCCTGAGCCCTAGAACAGCAACATGGTCCCAAATCCTCACCTTTTTCTTCTTCTTGTTGCTGGTTAATTCGAGCCAGCAACCTGCGGTAACCACCTTCTCTGTAAAATCCCTGCGCTCCCAAACGCGCAGTATCTATCCTGTGCAGTCCGCATTCAGATCCAGCACATGTCACTATGTTAGCGCCTTACTTACATTCTGTGGTTCGTCGCAATCCGTCCCTTGTCTTGGTACATGTTGCCACTCGATTCAAGTTTACTTCGGCTCAATACCGGCGTCGAAACAGGGGATATAATTGCATTGCGTTAATGTCGCAAAACTGGCTTCTTCATTGTCCTTGTTCTGTAGGTGAAAACTTGGGCTGAATGCGTTGTTAATATCCGATCATGACTGGCTACGGCGGTGCTCGGTGTGCAATTCCGTTCTGGAAGCTGGGAGTGATTAAACTACACTTAAACGCAGTCAGTATCATGGGCAGTCAGTATTCAGATTCTGTCAAGTCGGTATACTTCTGCTACATGTTAGCACCTTACTTACAATCTGTGGTTCGTTGCAATTCCCTCGTAACTTTGGCGTTACCACAAGATTCAAATTTACCCCAGTTCAATGCTGACATTGAAACAGAGGATATAATCGTGTTCAATTAATGTTGCAAAACTGGTATCTTCCCTCTTCTTATTCTATAGGCAAAAATTTAGGCTGAATGTGTTGTCAGTTCTGATTATGACAGCCTACAGCGGTGCTCCGTGTGTAATTTGGTTCTGGAAGCTGGAAGTGATGAAACTACACTTATCATTTCCAGTAGAATATCCGAGTCCATTCTGATATTGGAGCCATCTTCTGTTAATGAAAGAAGATACTGTATTCTTGGCATCCTTCAGATGTGACGCACAGAATCTGCTACATCACATGTCTGAAGTTTTCCATCTCAAAAGTGGCGGATCTGGAATTTTACATTCTGTTGGTCGTTGCAGTTCGTCCGTTGTCTTGGTACATGTTGCCACTCGATTCAAGTTTACTTCGGCTCAATACCGACGTCGAAACAGGGGATATAATTGCATTGCGTTAATGTCGCAAAACTGGCTTCTTCCTTGTCCCTGTTCTGTAGGTGAAAACTTAGGCTGAATGGGCTGTCGTTAATTCTGATCATGACTGCCTACGACGGTTCACGGTGTGTAATTCGGTTCTGGGAGCTGGAAGTGATGAAACTACATTTGCTGTTTCCAGTATATCTGATTCAATCCATCCTCATTTTGGAGCCATCTTCTGTCAATATAACAAACAAGATACTGTTTTCTTGACTTCCTTCAGATGTGACGAACGCAACCTACTAGATATCACATCTCCAAAGTTTTCCATCTCAAAAGTGGTGGATTTGGAATTTCATAGTAGCAGGGGGTGCCAAGCTTGACACTCCCACATTTCGGCACTTGTATGTAATCCATGCAGATTAGCCTAACTAGTATACACTAGAATAAAATTTACATTTTAGGAGGCGGTGCCACTGGATCCGCCCCTGCAAAGAACAAGAGCAGGATATGGCCTACTTCCTGTACTAAAGATGCAGATGCTCACCTTCATGCTGAACTGAAGGAAGTAGTAGTCCAGGTTAGCCCCTCAAATCTACTCCTGCTTGCAAGATCAAAGAACTGATTTTCCTTCAATAAATTTCCCTTGATACATTGTAATTAGCTTTTCTGATAAATGCTTCTAGCTGATTTGTCGCACCATGTCTGCATTTGCTTCATATCCTCTTAAGCTAGCATCTATCATGTCCCGGTGAATCTGATAGTGCAGACACAGAATAATTCTTGTGAAGATGCAACTTCACCATAGCGTTACTTTCCGAGGACTAGTATCCTGCCTGACGGATTATTTCTTGCGTTTTTGCTTTCCAGTGATGGTCTATGTTGTCGTTAGGAAGGCCAATCAGGATATACGTGCAGCAAGTTACTGCTGTTAGATTTTACCGGCGCGCTGAAGCATGCTTTTTCTTTTCAAGTCCTTGTGGTTGTGGTAAGACGGTAAGAGTATGTGGTCCAAAATGTAATTTACTCTTATGGCTATATAAATACAATTATATAACTTGATCTACTTTAAAACTCCTTCTCAAGAGAGTTTATTATTGGTTTTCATGGAAGTATCTACATGAAAAGGAAGTATTTAGGATCATGTTTTAGGTGCAGTGCAGCCTCTATGCCGAAAAACACACTGCCTGTTACACAAGGGAATCGTAGCCTCATACATAAGTTGGCCAAACAAAGCAAACAACCCAGGTTTGTCTTTACCTTTATATCCCTGTGATCTTTAAAGCAGCAAGCAAAGAATCTGATGATGGATGTGGTGTGTAGAAGCAAAGAATTCACAGCTTTTGCTTTTGAGAGAGAAAGCAAAGCAAGCACAAGGAAAGCAGCTAATGTGTACGCATTGCTTATGCATGGGCTGTTTCCCATGCTAGCTAGTTGAGCTTGTATTCATCAGTCACTACGCGAGGTCAGTGCAGGAATTAATCAAGGTAACTACATCAATCCTTTGTAATCTGCAGATTGTTTAATTTCTTCTCCAAATTATACTTCCTTGAACAAAGCATCATGTTGTAACTTCTCCAAATGATTGTGTCGATCTCTTGTGCTTTATTTAGGAAAGGAAGGAAATTGGATCTGGAGATTGCTGTAGACTGTTCTATGGGTTAGAGATTCCAACCGGAACTGCTGACATTTGAACGATTGATTCGATTCATCATGCCTACACCAGAGGTATGTTGTCCAGCACGCATGCACTTCAATCCTCAGTGTTTAATGCTGCAGATTTGTGACTTACTTGGTTCCTTTAGCTAGTGAGCTCATCGGACTAGGATCTTTTCATCAATTAGTTGTGTTCCTCCGTAGGAGCTTTTTCATTTTGTCATGATGCACCTTGTAGTTTGAAATGAAATAATTGAAGAAACAAGGATAAAGTGATGAACCACATTTGATATTGTTGTTGTTGAACATTGCAGGAGATCAAGATCCAAGCAAAAACCATCGATGCTGCAGCAGAAGAGATAATTGGCATTTTGGAGGATACAAGCAAAGGAAATGTGATCTTCGTCAGTGGTTGGCATGGATTTGGGGCATCAGCGGCACTCAAGGTAGTAGCGCAACGTCTGAAATCATCGAAATCAAAGTTTGACAGGGTTATTCATGTGGATTGCTCGTTGTGGAAAAGCATGAGGGCCCTGCAAAAGGCAATCGCGGAGGAGCTGGAGCTTCCGCTGTCGGTGATGGCCATCTTCGATTGGTGGGACGAGGAGGATGATTTTAATTTGATAGACGAAGGCTCTCGAGGGGTGATAGCAGATATCAGCACAGAAATCTTCAGAAAGCTTGCTAACAGCAGATTTGTAGTGATATTTCACAATGGGAGTGACAAATACATTGATCTGTACGAGTGTGGTGTCCCAGTAATACCAATTTTGAATAATAGGGTGCTGTGGACCTGGCACGGGAGGTTTCGACCGAGTTTTAGTTCCAGAACCAGAATCTGGAGAGAAGGAAACATGGAGGTCTCTAACATGAGGCTGCATACTGATGTTGTTGTCGACTATTCTCATGATGATTGCATCCGTGATGAAGCATTATTGGAAGAGGCCAAGGAGGTTGTCACTTATTTGGGTATTCCAGAGCCTTACATGAACCATATGATAGTTGAGAAGTGCTTCCAGTACGCCTATGCACTGGGATCTGCCAGGCTCCCCAACCGGGGGAACTGGGGGTACTGGGAGAGGAACTGGGGGAACCATGCTTCAAACTACTTGGTATGCGATGGGATTATACAAGGGCAAGGTGATACATCAGCATGGGGAGTTGCCGATGCTCTACAGAGAAACGTGCATTTGGATTGGCTTCTAGACTCGAGAGAGTCGGCTTCTGATGGCATTCGTCGTCACCTGCAGCTGCAGTGCAGGCTTCGTGACCGCTGGGTTTTGGTGGTACACAAGAGAGATAAGGGTCTGCCACCTGATGAGATTGGCATGCTGCTTTCTGAGGCGACATCCTTCTTCGCCTTGCCATATAGTAAACGCCATAGCCCAATCACTACATTACCAGATGGCATATTCCAACATTCACACAGCAGCAAGCTGCGTGTGTTACATCTCTGTTATTGCAGATTCGGTTTTGAATCGCCTCCCTTCCTGTGTTGCAGCCAGCTAAGATTCCTCCTGCTAGATACATGCAGTAGTATCGCATGTGATAAGCATCCAATCCACAACGAAGACATGTCATGCTTCCAGAAGCTATGGGTGCTGCACCTGAGTTATACACGATGGTATCGATTACTATCAGAAGAGATGATGAACTTTATGGCTGACCTCAGGGAGTTGTATGTAGAGGGAGATTGGGGCATAAATGATTTACGTGGCAGGGGACCTTCCCTTGTCAAGGTCCACGTAGAATCATGGAACTACTTTATTAATCATGCACCATTCCCTGACCTGTCCAGCGCAAGCTTCCTCAAGACGATCATCCTTGACAATTGTTTTGAACTGGAACAAGTTGTCCCCGGCGTGCTGCCCCCATCGCTTGAGTCATTCACCTTCAAAACTAGATCTTATGGCACCAACACATCTAGCATTTCCTTCCGGGGTTGTTCTCAGTTGAAGAGTATACTACTGGTAGGAAAAATGGAGAGACTCGAGGAGCTGGACCTCTCGGGCACAATAGTGAAAACCCTTGACCTCAGGGAAGTGATAGCCCAAAACCTCAAACGTCTCATCTTGCTGGGCTGCGAGAAGCTCTGTGCAATATTATGGCCATCAGAATACATCATGACAAAGGTTTTGGAGGTACTGCACATCAACACCATACGATCTACATCACCTGGCCAAGCTAATTGGGAAGAAAAACCCAGGGATCCTATTGCAGCTATGGGGTCATCATCTATTCTTGTTGCTACTGCTACAGATCTGGGCATCAGTCCACATGCACCATTTGAAGTTAAATGGTACATCTCTGCAACGGATACAAGGATCCTTAGGTCGCTTGAACCGATTAAAAGATATATTGAGCAGAGTCATGTATATATGGAAATGGGTTCATCTCCTACAAGTGGTGCTACTGCTGGTGACAGTGAAGTTGCTCAAGGAATCCGGAGTCTGTGTCAGCCTGATAATTATTTATATGCAAGGGATGCCTTCTTTCAAAGGGACCTACAGGCTGGCGCTGATAATGAAGGTGCAATCAGCTGGATGTGGGCTTGCCCAGCTACTCCTACTCCAAGGGCTCAAGACTGGTATGTTCACATACAAGATAAGCCCGAGGTGAAGAGGGGACTACTACAGCAAAAACAGAGCAACACTGAAGGAATTAATGTTGGTGCCGTTTTTCCTGGTTTCATAGTTAACAATGCTCGCATGCTTCACGTGCATGATAGCTCATCCATCACTTGCATCACATGCCCTCAACCACAAGGTTCATGCTGGAGGTGGCTTGAATGGTGCCGAGTCGAGAGATGTCCCAAGCTGCGTACTGTCTTTTATACTCCCCAACCAAGTAAGGGTGATAGCTTCTGTTATGAGTTGGCCACATTCTGGGCATCTGAACTCCCAAAGGCATGCTACATCTGTGATTGGAATGCAATACGTATGTTTTCCTTTGCACACATAGTACTATTGCACCTGGACCATTGCCCTAGACTCATACATGTGCTTCCCTTGTCTGACTCTCTGGACACTTTGCCTCATATGGATACCCTGGAGATTGTGTGTTGTGGTGATCTAAAGGAGGTCTTCGCTCTGGATCCTAAGAAAAAGCGCCAGAGAATTATAGGATGCCCCAAGCTAAGGCGCATTCACCTGTACGAGCTCCCCAGCCTGCAGCACATCTGTGGGAGCAGAATATCCGCGCCCAACTTGGAGACCGTCAAGATCAGGGGTTGCTGGAGCCTTAGGAGCCTACCAGCCGTCAGCGGAAACAGAGAGAAGCTGCCTAGTGTGGACTGCGAGAAGGATTGGTGGGATAATCTGGAATGGGACGGGGTGGAGGCGAATCACCACCCTTCGTTCTATGATCATAACCACTCGTCACACTACAAGGCCCAGCAGCAAAGAGGCACAGTACTAAGGTGAGATACATATGACCTGGCTCTCTTTTCATCGCCAACTCTATTGGAGGGCCAGCCAACATGTTTCACCATTCTAATTTGTACTAGTCTAGTTCCGATACTATGTATGTGTAGTGAACCAATCATCTCATTGACGATTTGTTTTTGCTGCACCGTAGGTAATCAGTTCCTTCCATGGGACAGGAGTGTCGATCCTGTCATCCTATGGTGCCCCTTACGCAGCGGATGTCTTCGCTGCAGTGTATCGTTTCGTGTTGCTTTCTCTACTTCATGTTGTTTTGATTGGTTTGGTTGTGCTTTTGCATCTGCAACGCCGAGGCGCGGAGCCTCTGCAGCTGCATGGATCTGCATTGCCATGGTGTGGCGGTGCCATCCTCAGAGTTTGATTTGGTTTGATTTGATTTGGTTGGTTTGGGCAGCTCCGCTTGATTGAGCCATTTATGTGTCAAAGTAAGCATCCGTCATCCGGTTTGATAGATGATGCATATTGCAAGCTTTGATCAAGATGGAGAAATAAATGAGAGTGCATTCAGCCTGGGCAGTATGAGCGACCTGCCTGCTTATGTTGCTCACATGCATGCTGCTCTTGTGTGATTTGTGTTGTGGTGCGTGATTTGTCAGCTATGGACTGATTGTTGTAATAATAATCGAACTATTACTCCGGCCGGCTTCTTGCATGAATGTTGTTGATGATTTGTATTAATCCATTGCTTGATTAAGGTAGCTGTAATTCTGTGTTTTTTTCCTATTCATTTGTTTTATCTATCCCACGAATCAAATAAGGCCTGAGAATGTTTTCAGATGGGAGTGGTTGACTGAACACGAAGTCGTCGCCGCCGCTGGGATGAAGGCAGACACGCTCCCCTCCCCTCCCCTCGGGGCAGGCAGAGGAACGCTGGAAGCAGAGCCCTTATTGTTAGTTACTAGATCTTTGCTGGCGCACGTTGCCGCGCCCGTCTATATTTACAATAGAAGGATAGGATTTTCAAATATATACATGAGAAAAATGAAGTTGTAATGGATAGTAAGGAAGAACTTTTTTCCCTAGGTCTGATGATCTTAAAGTTAAACATGAAAGCACACATTGTTGCACATGAACGTTCATATTTTAGTACTTCAATACATTTTAGGGTTTTGATAATAATTGTAGATTGTATAGATCTACAAGTACATATCAAGAAAGTGTCTCCTAAGCAAGAAATTGATAGCTCTTATAAGGGCAGTGAAGGAAATTGTTGCAAATATGTTAGGGTCACTTGAATATGTAAAATATTGGAATGTTGATATAAAATAGCATGGCAGGCATTTTAACCAAGCTATAGGGAAAAAAACATGGACAAGAATGAACATGAAGTCGCACATAATAAAATTTCTATTGCCCGAGAAGAGCACAACAGTTCAATGCACTTAAAAAATAAAGAAATATTCATCAGAAATGGTTAGGAAGGTGTTCATGGTACAATTGTGTTGTCACCATATGGTATTGCTAACGAAGAAAGTCTACTACATTCATTTTGCATACCAAAGGAATAAGAAGATAGAAACCTAAATAAAGAGTACTACCAAAAATATACGGAAAATCAAAGGCCTATGAAGTGTAAAAATGATTATATAAGCAAGAAATGAGGAATATACAACAAAATTATTTGGGCAGTCTGTTTTTATTTCCATGCCTCATGGAGAGTTATGCCATCTGATGCATTCCTACCAGAGAACATGTGTATATATCAGTAAGTGGACATACTATCGAAACCGAAATTGCACTTAAATGACAGAGAGAGACAAGGCTTTGTATTATACATAGCAGAAGGAACATTAATTAACACATCTATTTAATTTATTTTTTACATTTTTCTATATCAAACTGAATCTATATACCCTTCAAATTTGTTTCAATAAAGTGCAATTTTTACTTCATCAACAATTACTTTGTATCCTTTCAACCATTCATATATTAATCATCATATTTCTCAAGATCATCAGATACCACACTACTGTTATTGTACACCACATCAAGATGGCATAGCATAATGAACCATATTGTGATTTTAATTGAATATAAAATGAGGAATACAAGCATCCATATTGTGCGAATTACAGGGTCACTAACCTTTTGATTTTATCCAGAATTGATTCAAGTTACTGGAATCCAAGAAGGAATAGAACACCGGCACCAACATTAGGTTTTTCTATATAGAACCAATTCAACGTACTGGGGCTAACCATATATAACTAACTGATCCATTCATCCAATCTTTTTCCACACGAAGGCACAGTAATAATGTGTGCCATCCAAGAAGGAATTGGACAGCATTTATCCCACAAAACATGGCCATGGACACTGACAGTTAGTAGATGCAAAAATATTATCAACAGTTTTACATTCTTTTTAGTTACTGAAATGGAAAAAACATGTGGCGCACTATAACTATGATTTGTCTCATACATCAACAGAAACATTCGATACAAGAGATTAACATCATCGTGATAGATCGATTGGACTTTGAATTTGTGAAAATATTTGATTGAAGAGGACTGAAATAATAGCCAAGTTGAAGCTCCAAGCAGACAAATGTAGGGTTCTTTTTATCCACTGTTCCGCATTTCATACGGTACTAACAGTTGATACTCCAAATATTTATATCCTTCTGGGAAGGAATTATCAGTTGGATAGAGGACGTAAAATAGACCTGATTTATTGCCGCATCCCGCCAAGCTGAATTAAGGAAGAAAGAGCTCACCATTTCTGCGATTGTTTGTGCGGGCATGTTCACATTGCGAGTCCCTCCTTGTACCTATGCACAACACAAGCTTATCGTTCCCCAACCACACTTCCCTGAGGAAAAAAAACAAGACATCAGATGTTATGGCGCAAGCATCCCTGACGCAAAAGAAGCCTGGATTCCCTCACAGACGATCGAGCGTACCCAGATCCACCCGCATCGCGCGTTTCGTCCGGATCCTGGTGCTCGAGTGGGCTGGATTCGCCCAAATCGCACGCGCGTCGGCTGGACAGATCGCCCGCATCAAGCACGGATGGATTCCCCCTGTCACTGGTACACGTTCTACGCACGACCCATCTCCTTTGTCCAGCGAGCACAGCGATGTTAGGGCATAGTCGACTGGTGGTTTAGGTCGTACAGGCGGCGGGGCGCACCAACGCGCGGCGATGGGTCGATCGCGCCGCAGAGGAAGACGTCCCGCCGGAGTAGCGCGGAGAAGGGAAGGACGAGCGGATCATTGACCTGGCGGTGGCGGACATCGTGGCTGGCTTGGTGGATTCCATCTCTCTCTCAGCGATCCCATCTCTCTCATCGCCCGATGGCCTTCACCTTCTCTCGTATCACGCGATTTGTTTCTATCGAGGGGCAGCGAGCCAGCGATCGATCGGCCTTTCTTGCTGAGAGACCAACAAGGACGGGAAGCAAATGAGGCGAAGGAAAATCTCGGATGGATAGGGCTTGTCTGGTATACAAGCTGCCAGATCAAGAGAAAGCTGACGGAAGGGAGATGTCGTGACGCCTCGGGTTCGGGGATATCATCGCAGCAGCGACCGGACCTAGTGTAGACGCCGCCGGAGAGGTAGCGACTCGCCAGAGGAGGAATCTGTGGAGCGTCGCTTGCTTCGCCTTCCCTAAAAGGCCGAGGTTGGCCCAGTTAACCATACACCACCGGACTCGCGGGCTATGCCTACGGCCCAGGGCCGTCGGCATAGGTCCATTGCCGTCGGCATAGATCTATGCCTACGGCTGCCGTCGGCATAGCCCCGTCGGCGTAGATCACGTCAGCGTAAATGTGTCAGACTGTCGGCGTAGTATAGCCGTCGGCATAGGAGCATATGCCGACGGCCGTGGGAGAGCCGTCGGCATAGTTTAGCCGTCGGCGTTGTTTTCCGTCTGATGGCAACGGACGGCGCCGTCAACAGCGCTGGCGATTCAGGGGACGACACGTGGCGCATGTATGCCGACGGCTTGGTCATCGGCATAGATGGAAATCTATGCCGACGGCCTAGCCGTCAGCATACCTGCGCCACGTGTCGTCCCCCGGCTTCTCCTGGCGGCAGGGCTATGCCTACGCCAAAGCCGTCAGCATAGATGGAAATCTATGCCGACGGCTTTGCCGTAGGCATATCTCTGCCACGTGGCAGCTCCTGGTTTCTCCTGGCAGCAGGGCTATGCCTACGTCAAAGCCGTCTGCATAGTTTTTCATATATGCCTACGGCTTTGCTGTAGGCATAGATGTGCCACGTGGCAAGCCCTGGTAACTCCTGGGCGTATATATGCCGACGGCTTTGCCGTAGGCATAGTTTTTTTTATTTTTTTTATTTTCCCTGTTTTCTCTTTTCCAATTCATTTGACAGCATTTCAAAACAGAACAATATGAAATTATGCAGAAATATGACAATTCATCATGTGAACATACTCGAGTTCATCTAAACATACTCAAGTTCACCATCATCATCTAAACATACTCAAGTTCATCACATCATCTAAAGATCATCACCGATGGAAATTCATGAACATAAAAGTAGTGCAAGACATGAAACATGATAAAAGTAGGAATATGAAAGGCATGGCACGATGGCCACATGCACGGAATCATCAAGCAAGAGCACCCCCGCCAAAACCACCACCTCCGCCAAAACCACCACCACCACCTCCGCCAAAACCGCCATCGCGACCACCACCACTCTGCCAGATCGGAGTGACTGGGGTCGACGGAGCAGGAGTCGAGCCACCGGTCCCCTACATGTTTCAGAAAAGATTCTAACGGTAAATATGATATGATAGTGTTTCATGAACAAGAACTAGTTTGCTAGTAGTTAGGCAAATGTACTAACCGGACCATCACTGCCTAGTGCCACCCATTCATCGAACGTGGGCACGTGTGGGGGTTCTCCCGCAGGTGGTGGTGGGGGTCCCATTTGTGGTGGATCCGTGCGGTTAGTCCAAGATGCCAACATAGCCTGAATGTTAGTTAAACAAGCAAACTAGAAGATCAGAAGGAATGAAAGTGCAAAAATTTAGGTTGGTTTTAAGAGGGCAAAACTAACCGTCATCATCTGACGGTTGTAATCATCGTTTGCCTTCACTCGTTTCAAGTACTCCCGCACCTCGAGATTCCTATGCTCGACAAACTCCTTATATGCCTACATAATTTAGGTTGTTTCTAAGTGAGAAATGCTGAAAATAAACTGAGAATGCAAGATAGAAAAAGATAAAGAGGAAGTACTTACAACATGCTGGCGGGCTAAGGGAGTCTATGAACGCCCCGTACTCTCTAACTGGCTCGGGTTGCTAGCCCGAAGCTGTGTGTACGAGATCGAAGGAGTGATCAAGCCATCGAAACACGGATACCGGCCATTCTTCTTCCCCTGGATGGCCACCACCGCCGTGTCGTCGATCTGAGACTGGGCGACCTCAGCAACAGGAACATCCGGATGCAACTCCTGATAGTGATGAATGTAAGACCCCAGGTGCTCCTCGGTCTTGCCGTAGTACTGGCTCTCGCCCTCCTTGCGATGACTCCGCTCGCGGGCCAGCTTCCACGACTCCATGTCTGAGAGCGGCCTCTTCAACTTGTCCTCCTACAACGTCAAATAGAAGTCAGCCATACATAAGAACATGACGTAAAGAAGAACAAAAATGCATCATGCACATAGATATACCTTCATGGCCTTGAAGCCCCAGTGGTTCCTGTTTCCTTGGCCGTGTGTCCCGTCGTCTCCACGGTTAGCCCGGGCCTTGATGCTCTTGGCAGCAAACTCTGCATCGGCGCCGAGCCACCTATCCACCAAACTCGCCCATCCGTCATGCCTTCCATAGCACCAACAAGGAACAACCTATGCAAATTTTGGAAGCATGACATGTGAGCACGAAACATATAGTTGACTGCTTGAAACAATGAAAAGTTAGTAATAGTTACCATCATGAATTGCTCCTTGCTCAAGGTAAGTCGTAGCTTCTGCGCTTGAGTTTTGGGCATCTTTTGTTGCAGGTAGTAGTGGTAGTACTGCGAGACGGCAACCCAGCGCACCTCGTACTGCAACTGACGAGCTTTCTTCTTCGCAGCCGCAAGCAAGACCACGTCGGCTCTGGCCTTGTGCTCGTCAAGAACTCTATAGAGTTGCTGCAATCATGCAAAAACCAGAAGTATCACATCCTCTCTACCACGGTCCCGCTGGGCAAAGTTTATCGGCATATTAAAGTTGGGCATAAATCCATGCGTGCGAAGGTGCTTAGTCATCTCACTCTTATCTCTACGAATACGCCTCTTACATCTGGCACACGGGCATTCTGGCACCATCCTCATTGGACTACGGAATATCTCTTTCAAAAACACATCAGTTTTCTCGACCCACTCTGTTGTTACTTGATTCCGACGGAAAAACCCACTATACATCCACTGATTATCTGCCATCTCTGCTTTATTGGAAGCCACACAACAAAATTAAGGATTCATTTAAATTACTCACATCAATATTTTATTTTTTACAAGGTTGACGAGAAATGACATTTAATCCACCTACATCTCTAATAGGTAAAGATGGGTCCTAATCCCACCCGAGAATGTGTAGATTGAGTACGTTGTCCATGCTCTACCCCATTCCGAGACAAAATTTCGGCAGCACCTCCCCGTTGTTCTCCAAATACACGTCTCGGCAAAATGTCGAGAGAATGTGCATCCGGAGAACAACAGGGAGGCGCCGCCGAAATCCTGTCTCGGAACGGGGTAGAGCATGAACAACGTACCCAATCTACACATCCTCGGGCTGTCCGTTGAAAGTGCTGGACAATCCGAAAGAGCTGCGGTGATAAATATGCAATTGAATGCATATTTATCGATGCAACCCTTTCGGACGGGAGACCTAGGTTACGCGACTTGATGTGAAAATTTAATCTAGTGACATGGAAAAAAAGTGGACGAGGTCATGGAATTGTTGCTCACCCTCCGATGTAGTCGATCAAAGGAGACGGACGATCGTGGACCAACACCTCCAACGTCGACAATCACTCCACGAAGATGGAACACCACAAATCCTGTTAATTATACCGAGTGAAAAAAATTTAGCTCATCACCTCACATTAAGCATTGATACTTTTAACTATGAAAAAAAAATCATGTTTCGTCAAGTGTCAAATTTTGTCCTTCAATTTTTTTGCAACATCATCATGATTAAATAACCACTGATCATATCATAATTTTGCAGCACATCTCACATAGCTACTTAACATTAAGCACTGACACTTAAAACTATGAAAAAAATCTTATTTTGTCAAGTGTCAAATTTTGTCCGGTTCAATTTTTTTGACAAGATCATCATGATAAAAATAATCACTCATCTTATACCAATTTTAGAGCACATCTCAAATGACAAGATCATCATGATAAAAATAATGCAAACTAACAATCTAACATCCTAACATCCAACATTCAACTATATATCAACCTAACAACCTAACATCTAACATCTAACCTAACAATCTAACATCCAACATCCATCCATGCATTCATTCATCCATCCAACAGTAGAAAAAAATGGAAAAAAAATGAAAAAAAACGTAGCTCACCAAGAGGGGCGTGGCAGGGGGCGAGGCGGTGGAGGGGTGGTGAGGCAGGGGCGGTCGGGGACGGGAGGGACGGGGCCGGACGGAGCCGCGGCCGGCTCTAGGAGCCGCGGCCGGCGGGGTCGGGAGAGGCCGGGGCGCCGGGGTCGGGGGAGGCCGGCGTAGTGGCGGGCTCGGGGGAGGCCGGTGCAGCGCGTGGTCGGGGGAGGCCGGGGCGACGGCGGGTGGAGACGGTGGCGCCGGCCGGTGTGGAGGCGGGGGCGGCGACGCGGCTGTGGAGGCGGGGAGGGCGGCGGGCGTGGTGGAGGCGGGGAGGGCGGCGGCGGCAGGGGGAGGTGGGGGGTGCGGCGGCGGCGGCAGGTCGGGGTGGGGGGTGCGGCGGCGGCGGCAGGTCGGGGTGGGGGGTGCGGCGGCGGCGCAAGTCGGGGTCGGGGGGTGCGGCGGCGGCAGCTCGGGGTGTGGGGAGACAGTGAGTGGATGGGGGGTAACGCGAGTGGATAAGGTCAACTATGCCGACGGCTAAGCCGTCGGCATAGCTCAGGGCGCCACGTGGCACCTATGCCGACGGCATACTTTTTTTCTTTTTTATTAACCACGTCACCGATCCGCGTACAAGCTTCCCTATGGCCGCAGCTATGCCAACGGCTTTGCCGTCGGCATATTTTTATTTTTACTTTTCTTATTTTGTATAAATTTTATAATATTTTCTTATTTTTTATAAATATTTTAATGTTTTCTTATACATATTTTTTACATGCAGAACATTATTTAAAATGTACCATACATTTTCTTTAATGATTTGAAACATTATTTTTAATGACATGATCTTTTTTTATATTGTACAACAATTTTCTAAAATATCACGTATATTTTTTTCTATGGTCTCGTGAAAGGTGATACATAGGAGAGCAACTGACTGAGGGGTACCGTTACCGAGTGCCTGATCCGGTAACTATGCGAGTGCCTGATCCGTCTACTACCGTGTCATCGTCGTCCGTTAAGGGGGGCCACGCCCCAGAGACGCGTGCCGCCTCTTCGGACATGCCACCACACCATCCCGCATGTATGAGGGCCCGGTGCGACGCTCCGGTGGCATTGCTACCCCCCCCCAGGGCCCCCGACCCGCCTAACCCTGTAGCGTTTGACCACGGGATCTAGCCCTTTGACTTTGCACGGACGGGATTTGACCAGTGGACCTCTCCACCCGGTTGTGTTAGGTCAGCCCATAGGAACACTTTGGAGCAACATCCGGGCCAGACCCACAGCAAGATCCCCTCCGTGTAGACCCGACGCGTCCGTTTCCCCCCTCCAGGTGCCGGCGGTGGCGCCGTCCGTGAGGGGGGCCAAACCCCGGAGACGCGTGCTGCCTCTTCGGACATGCCACCACACCACCCCGCATGTATGAGGGCCCGGTGCGACGCTCCGGTGGCATTGCTACCCCCAGGGCCCCCGTCCCGCCTAACCCTGTAGCGTTTGACCACGGGATCTAGCCCTTTGACTTTGCACGGACGGGCTTTGACCAGTAGACCTCTCCACCCGGTTGTGTTAGGTCAGCCCATAGGAACACTTTGGAGCAACATCCGGGCCAGACCCACAACAAGATCCCCTCCGTGTAGACCCGACGCGTCCGTTTCCCCCTCCAAGTGCCGGCGGCGGCGCCGTCCGTGAGGGGAGGCACACCCCAGACACGCGTGCCGGGCGTTTGCAACCACCACAACACTTCCAAACTCGTGAGAGGCCGCCTACGCAAGATTTGGCGGCATGCTAGCCCCCGGAGGCTGCCGGCCACAGCCGTAGACGCGCAAAGGGCAATCCGCGTAGAGGGAATTTTTCGGATACTTCTCCATCACCAAAAAATATGAAAAAAATATTATCGTTCCTATAGCACATGTGCCCACGTCGTGCAAAAAAACTCATGATTTTATCACGCTCCGAGTATTTAATAATATTCACGCCGCATCGTTACCGCAGAATGGCTACTACCGTGTCATCGCCGTCCGTGAGGGGGGCCACGCCCCGGAGACACGTGTTGCCTCTTCGGACATGCCACCACACCACCCCGCATGTATGAGGGCCCGATGCGATGCTCTGGTGGCACTGCTACCCTCCCAGGGCCCCCGTCACGCCTAACCCTGTAGCATTTGACCAAGGGATCTAGCCCTTTGACTTTGCACGGACGGGATTTGACCAGTGGACCTCTCCACCCGGTTGTGTTAGGTCAGCCCATAGGAACACTTTGGAGCAACATCCGGGCCAGACCCACAGCAAGATACCCTCTGTGTAGACCCGACGCGTCCGTTTCCCCCCTCCAAGTGCCGGCGGTGGCGCCGTCCGTGAGGGGGGCCAAACCCCGGAGACGCGTGCCGCCTCTTCGGACATGCCACCACACCACCCCGCATGTATGAGGGCCCGGTGCGATGCTCCGGTGGCATTCCTACCCCCCAGGGCCCCTGTCCTCCCTAACCCTAGAGCGGTTGACCACGAGATCTTGCCCTTTGACTTTCCACAAACAGGCTTTGAACAGTGGACCTCTCCACCCGGTTGTGTTAGGTCAGCTCAGAGGGACACCTGGGAGCAACATCCGGGCCAAACCGACAGCTACATCCCCTCCGTGTAGACCCGATGCGTCCGTTTCCCCCCTCCAGGTGCCGGCGGCGGCGCCGTCCGTGAGGGGGGGCACACCCGGACACGCGTGCCGGGCGTTTGCAACCACCACAACACTTCCAAACACATGAGAGGCTGCCTACGCAAGATTTGGCGGCATGCTAGCCCCCGGAGGCCGCCGGCCACAGCCGTAGACGCGCGAAGGGCAATCCGTGTAGAGGGGATTTTTAGGATACTTCTCCATCACCAAAAATTATGAAAAAAATATTATCGTTCCTATAGCACATGTGCACACGTCGTGCAAAAAAAACTCATGATTTTATCGCGCTCCGAGTATTTAATAATATTCACGCCGCATCGTTACCGCAGAATGGCTACTACCGTGTCATCGCCGTCCGTTAGGGGGGGGGGCACGCCCCGGAGACGCGTGCCGCCTCTTCGGACATGCCACCACACCACACCGCATGTATGAGGGCCCGGTGCGACGCTCCGGTGGCATTGCTACCCCCAGGGCCCCCGACCCGCCTAACCCTGTAGCGTTTGACCACGGGATCTAGCCCTTTGACTTTGCACGGACGGGATTTGACCAGTGGACCTCTCCACCCGGTTGTGTTAGGTCAGCCCATAGGAACACTTTGGAGCAACATCCGGGCCAGACGCACAGCAAGATCCCCTCCGTGTAGACCCGACGCGTCCGTTTCCCCCCTCCAGGTGCCGGCGGCGGCGCCGTCCGTGAGGGGGGCCAAACCCCGGAGACGCGTGCCGCCTCTTCGGACATGCCACCACACCACCCCGCATGTATGAGGGCCCGGTGCGACGCTCCGGTGGCACTGCTACCCCCAGGGCCCCCGTCCCGCCTAGCCTTGTAGCATTTGACCACGGGATCTAGCCCTTTGACTTTGCACGGACGGGCTTTGACCAGCGGACCTCCCCACTCGGTTGTGTTAGGTGAGCCCATAGGAACACATTGGAGCAACATCCGGGCCAGACCCACAACAAGATCCCCTCTGTGTAGACCCGACGCGTCCGTTTCCCCCTCCAAGTGCCGGCGGCGGCGCCGTCCGTGAGGGGAGGCACACCCCAGACACGCGTGCCGGGCGTTTGCAACCACCACAACACTTCCAAACTCGTGAGAGGCCGCCTACGCAAGATTTGGCGGCATGCTAGCCCCCAGAGGCCGACGGCCATAGTCGTAGACACGCGAAGGGCAATCCGCGTAGAGGGAATTTTTCGGATACTTCTCCATCACCAAAAATTATGAAAAAAATATTATCGTTCCTATAGCACATGTGCCCACGTCGTGCAAAAAACTCATGATTTTATCGCGCTTCGAGTATTTAATAATATTCACGCCGCATCGTTACCGCAGAATGGCTACTACCGTGTCATCGCCGTCCGTGAGGGGGGCCACGCCCCGGAGACACGTGCCGCCTCTTGGGACATGCCACCACACCACCCCGCATGTATGAGGGCCCGGTGCGATGCTCCGGTGGCATTGCTACCCTCCCAGGGCCCCCGTCACGCCTAACCCTGTAGCGTTTGACCAAGGGATCTAGCCCTTTGACTTTGCACGGACGGGATTTGACCAGTGGACCTCTCCACCCGGTTGTGTTAGGTCAGCCCATAGGAACACTTTGGAGCAACATCCGGGCCAGACCCACAGCAAGATACCCTCTGTGTAGACCCGACGCATCCGTTTCCCCCCTCCAAGTGCCGGCGGTGGTGCCGTCCGTGAGGGGGGCCAAACCCCGGAGACGCGTCCCGCCTCTTCGGACATGCCACCACACCACCCCGCATGTATGAGGGCCCGGTGCGACGCTCCGGTGGCATTGCTACCCCCCCAGGGCCCCTTTCCTCCCTAACCCTAGAGCGGTTGACCACGAGATCTTGCCCTTTGACTTTCCACGAACAGGCTTTGAACAGTGGACCTCTCCACCCGGTTGTGTTAGGTCAGCTCAGAGGGACACCTGGGAGCAACATCCGGGCCAAACCGACAGCTACATCCCCTCCGTGTAGACCCGATGTGTCCTTTTCCCCCCTCCAGGTGCCGGCGGCGGCGCCGTCCGTGAGGGGGGGCACACCCGGACACACGTGTTGGGCGTTTGCAACCACCACAACACTTCCAAACACATGAGAGGCTGCCTACACAAGATTTGGCGGCATGCTAGCCCCCGCAGGCCGCCGGCCACAGCCGTAGTCGCGCGAAGGGCAATCCGCGTAGAGGGGATTTTTCGGATACTTCTCCATCACCAAAAATTATGAAAAAAATATTATCGTTCCTATAGCACATGTGCACACGTTGTGCAAAAAAAAACTCATGATTTTATCGCGCTCCGAGTATTTAATAATATTCACGCCGCTTCGCTACCGCAGAATGGCTACTACCGTGTCATCGCCGTCCGTTAGGGGGGGGCCACGCCCCGGAGACGCGTGCCGCCTCTTCGGACATGCCACCACACCACCTCGCATGTATGAGGGCCCGGTGCGACGCTCCGGTGGCATTGCTACCCCCCCAGGGCCCCCGACCCGCCTAACCCTGTAGCGTTTGACCACGGGATCTAGCCCTTTGACTTTGCACGGACGGGATTTGACCAGTGGACCTCTCCACCCGGTTGTGTTAGGTCAGCGCATAGGAACACTTTGGAGCAACATCCGGGCCAGACCCACAGCAAGATCCCCTCCGTGTAGACCCGACGCGTCCGTTTCCCCCCCTCCAGGTGCCGGCGGTGGCGCCGTCCGTGAGGGGGGCCAAACCCCGGAGACGCGTGCCGCCTCTTCAGACATGCCACCACACCACCCCGCATGTATGAGGGCCCGGTGCGATGCTCCGATGGCATTGCTACCCCCCTAGGGCCCCTGTCCTGCCTAACCCTAGAGCGGTTGACCACGAGATCTTGCCCTTTGACTTTCCACGGACAGGCTTTGAACAGTGGACCTCTCCACCCGGTTGTGTTAGGTCAGCTCAGAGGGACACCTGGGAGCAACATCCGGGCCAAACCGACAGCTACATCCCCTCTATGTAGACCCGATGCGTCCGTTTTCCCCCTCCAGGTGCCGGCGGCGGCGCCGTCCGTTAGGGGGGCCACGCCCCTGAGATGTGTGCCGCCTCTTTGAACATGCCACAACACCACCTCGCACATGTATGAGGGTCCGGTACGATGCTCCGGTGGCATTGCTACCCCCCCCCCCCCCCAGAGCCCCCGTCCCGCCTAACCGTGGAGCGGTTGACCACGAGATCTAGCCTTTTGACTTCCCACGGACGGGCTTTGACCAGTGGACCTCTGCACCCGGTTGTGTCAGGTCACCCGTAGGGACACCCGAGAGCAACATACGGGCCAAACCCACAGCTACATCCACCGTGTAGACCCGACGCGTCCGTTTCCCCCCTCCAGGTGCCGGCGCCGTCCATGAGGGGGGCACACCGCGGACGTGAGGGGGGTCACACTCTGGAGACGGGTGTCGGGCGTTTGCAATCGCCACAAAAATTTTGTCGGCATAGCTGTTTTTGATTTTAATAAAATATAATGATCTATATTCAAAAGAACATGACCGCACATTATTAACGTGCTCGAAAAAATACAAACCATATATATATATTCATAATATATGAAAAAAATACAAACTACATATATATTCATATGTATGTTTATATTTAACATGCTACATGTTAGTTTATATAATAATACACAAAAAAGCTTTAAAAAATACATATGAAAAAAAAGTCTACCTATGCCGACGGCTATGCCGTCCAGGCCGTCGGCATAGATTTGACAACGTTAGCCGCTGGTCACGGGCGGGGTCGCCGGGCCCACGGGTATGCCGACGGCTGCTGTCGCCATGTTCGCAGCTGGGCCGACGACATATGTATGCCGACGGGTGCCGTCGGCTTAGCTCGTGGTAGCCCGACGGCCAAGGTACGCCGACGGCCAAGACGTGGCTGTCGGCATAGCGTAAAGTAGGCCGACGGCAGCCGTCGGCATTGATTTGACCGTCGGGGTAGGGCCAGTTTTCGGTAGTGATAGAACGCCAATTTTGTTACGGGAGCAGCGGCTCATTCCCATTCGCGTAAACTGTTGCGCTCACAGGTTAATCCAACGGCCAAAAACTGATACGACCATAGATCCGACGACCAATAACACTGATGGTCTTAGAGGGCTGGAAGAGTGCTCGGTTGTAATGTCTCTAAAAGTCTAAATATATAAACTGCCCTCCTTTATTGTTAGTTATAAACTGGATAAGTTAGTTATAAACTACTAACAGGGTGCTGTTGTTCTGTTCTTTGTTAGTGGGAATAGCAATACAGTTCTCCACCTTCCTCTCTCCCTGTATACAATGACATAAACAGAGAATCAGAGTTTCAGAGAAGCATCCTCCCACCTTATTCTCTGTTTATCCCCCTTCGAATTTCTCATGTCCTTTTGAAGATTTGAGCTGTGTTGTTTGGTTAAGAGGTGAGATTTGTTCTTGCATACAGAAATATAGCACACTTTTTTTCCTCTCTCATAGGCTGCTGCAGATATTGAGGAATCACCTCTAAAAGAAAGAATAACTCCATTCTGTTTGAATATTACCAATATTCTTGTGCATGCCAGCAAGAAGCAGGTCACCCTTAGCTGTGTTGTGGTCTGAGTCTGACTATGCATCAACTGAAATTCAGGTTTACCTATGTTCTTGTGTCTGCCAGTAAGAACTTTCCACTTGAAGAAGAATTGGATTTCAATTTTTGTCCTATCTCGTGCTTATTTTCCTTCTATAGAAATGACACAACCACAACTTGTAAGAACTCTGTGCATGCATGAATGAAAATTGGCAGTACTACTGCACACATTGTCTGTCTGATCCTTTCTTTTAAGGAATCACCCGGGGGGGGGGGGGGGAGGATCCCCACCTATATGTATATTACTCAAAAGCCAGCAAGGGCAAGCAGGATTACAGGGTCACGGCTAGCCGTGAGGTAAGGAACAGGAGCCAGGAATTGGCTGCTGCCTTGTCAGACGGGTCCCGGATTCTGTTTAGGCATATCTCAAACTCATTACAGATGTTCCTAACAGTGACTACAGGGGAGTGAATCTCATTACGGAATGCAGCAGCATTTCTAGAGTCCCAGATTTTCCACAAGATCATAAGAAGAACTTCAGGCCACACCCGACCATCCAAGGCGCCAGGAGGTAGGAGTAGCCAGAGATCTTGAAACCTGGGAGGGGGGGTTTAACCCCAGCCTTTCCCAAGTCCGAAATGCATGCGGACATCCGAGGAACAGGTGAGAAGTGTGCTCGGAGGGGGCGCCACATCGAGGACATGCGGCGTCGGTGGTGATCTTTTTGTGGAACAGAGTGCATTTTGTGTTTAGCCTTCCTCTGAACATCAGCCAAGCGAAGATTTTGAGCTTGTGGGGGGCCCTAGATCTCCAAATCAGAGGGGCATGATCATCCTCGACATCCTCATGCAGTAGCATTCCATATGCCTTCCTGGCTGTGAAGCCAGTGCCATGGATCAGAAATCTTTCGTCCGGAGCATCAGACAGCTGGAAGTCCTGCAACAACAAAGAGAGAGCAGCAAGCTCGCGCGAGGCGGCCGAGGTTAGCCTGTTCACCAGGTTTGCTTGCACCCCATACCGCATGATGTGCACCACTGGGATGTGCGTGTTTGTGGAGTGGGAGTATAGGCAGTTGAAACACAAGGTTTAGGGTTTTGCGTGGGTCGCTAACATCCAGCCTCACGTCTCAATATATAGATGACCAGAATACAATTACATACGTATACAAATACATGTACATGTACAATATGCTAGACCCTATTTTACATGCCCCCTCAATCTGAACTACATACAAGATTCAGATTGGTTCTAAAACGGTCTAGCATCTATCGAGTAGCGGGTTTAGTAAATACATCTGCTAACTGATCATCAGTTGATATAAACCTGACTTCCAGTTTACCAACAGCTACTCGTTCCCTCACAAATTGGAAATAAATCTCAATTTGTTTGGTACGAGCATGAAACACTGGATTCGCCGTCAGATAAGTTGCCCCTAAGTTATCACACCACAATATGGGTGTGCGCTGCGGTGTGACTCCAAGTTCTATGAGAACCGTGTCTATCCAAATGGCTCCAGCCGCGCCATTTGCCAATGCCTTATACTCTGCCTCGGTGCTAGACCTCGAGACCGTAGGTTGCTTCTTGGAACTCCAAGATATAAGATTGGGTCCAACAAATACAACAAAGCCACTAGTAGAACGTCGGTCATCAACACAACCTGCCCAGTCTGCATCGGTGAATATACTGACTAAAGTAAATCTGGACTTATGAATCCGTAGTCCCGTGTCTAGCGTACCTTTGATATACCTCAAAATACACTTAACTGCTTCCCAATGAACCTCGGTAGGCTGAGACAGGAACTGGCACACTTTGTTCATGGCAAAGGAGGTATCTGGACGAGTGAGTGTCAGATACTGCAGTGCTCCAACTACACTGCAGTACCTGAAAGAGTCATCAATACTCAGCAATGCCCCACTGTGATGCAAGAGGCTCTCGGATGTAGCAAGTGGAGTGGAAGTGGACTTGCAGTTCTCCATGTTGACGCGATGAAGAAGATCAAGTGCATACTTCTTCTGTGTCAATGTCATGCCCCCTGAACGAAAGGACGCTTCCAATCCAAGAAAGTACTCCAGCCTGCCCAAGTCTTTGATGGGAAAACTCGCAGACAAGGACTGCACAAGGCGATCCACCACATGAGGTGTAGAACCGGCAATCACAATATCATCAACATACACCAGCATGTAGATCTGAATAACACCATGTGAAAATATGAACAAGGACGCAGCCGCCTTGGAAGGAACAAAGCCAAGCTGTGAGAGACGCTGACTCAACCGAGCATACCAGGCATGCAGCGACTGTTTGAGCCCGTAGATGGACCTCTGGAGTTTGCAGACATGAGAGGGATGATGAGCATCCTCAAAGCCAGGGGGCTGCTGCATGTAGACATCTTCGGCCAAAACTCCATGAAGAAAAGCATTACTCACATCAATCTATCGAAGACACCACCCGCGGGAGACGGCGAGAGAGAGGACCAGACGAACCGTGGTAGGCTTCACCACGGGGCTGAAAGTATCTCCATACTCTATCCCTTGCTGTTGAGTAAAACCGCGAGCAACAGGGCGAGCTTTGTGCTTGTCAACAGAACCATCCGGACAATGTTTGGTCTTAAAGATCCACTTGCAACCCACAATATTAACACCAGGAGGCCGACGCACCAACACCCATGTGTTTGTGTGACGAAGGTCAGCAAATTCCTCAGACATGGCGGCACGCCAAGCCGGTTCACCAAGAGCATCATGATGAGAAGTGGGTGCGGCGAAGAATGCACACCGACGAGTGTCGTACCGCACTGTACCATCCGTGTATGTCTTGGCCTTACGCGTATGATCGCGGTGACGGGTGATCATAGTGTGCCCGGTAGCTGCATCACCGGTAGAAGGTAGCGGCAACGAAGGAGACCCAACCGGTGGTGACGCGTCTGAACGATTGTCAGCAACAGGCGACACTGGCCGGGGTGACGCGTCAGACTGGGCCAAAACAGGCGACGAGGGAGATCCAGGCGGAGACGGCAGCCCAGAGGACGCGGCTGGCAACTCGACGACAACCGAAGTAGGCGAGGCGGGCTAGGCCGACCCAGACGAGGTGGGGGACGCAGCGGACGACCCAGTCGTGCCCGCGGTCGCGCCAGCGGGCGAGGCAGACGGGACCGCAGACGCGCCAGTGGGTGAGGCCGACGAGGCTGCCTCAGGAGGCGTGGCATGCACGTCGGGGCCATGCACGGCGATCGCGCCGGTGGATACAGGTGCGACGCCGGGTTCCTGGGAAGAAATTAGAGCAGCATCTGCAGAAAACAAGTTAGGTGACAAATAGAATAGGTCGTATTTCCGCACATGGACATCCGAAACCTGTTCATTAGAATAGCTAATATACTACTTTACCCTAGTTTTTACATCCCTCCCTTGTTCTTTCTCTCTTGTTCTTCGTTCGTTCTTCGTGTTGAAGGGCAGCGATCCTCGAGGTCTTAGGGGCGAGCGAATCAACCTAGGGCAGCCCATAGCCGCCGCGCGTCCAGACGGGGTCCCTCCGGGGCGCGTGGGGTTTCGGGTCCTGAAAAGTTCCCGCCAGATTGCTTGCGTACCGTGCTTCCGGACGGGTCTCCTTCGGCGTGAGCTGTGGTGCATCACCCTCGGCGTTGGAGGTACACGGCGACGTGTTCGTGTGCGAACACACTTTTTGGCGACTCCGCTGGGGAAGAAAGATCAAGAATCATCATCAACCATGTCGGATCTCCCCAAGCCCTCAGAAGTTAGCGCCGATAACATCATTAAGCCCGGTCTTGATGAACTATCAGATGAACATCGCCAAGCCTACGAAGTGCGCAAGAAGCAACATGAAGAGGCTTTTGAGGCGCTCAAGAAGAAGCTCGAGGAGGAGGATTTGGAGGCGTTTCATTAGTTTCAAGAAGGACCGTCAAGGCAACATCACTCCGGTTGGAAACGTCAATTTCCCTCCTCTCATTGACGAACAAGATGAAATCACTGTGAGTAAAGTTTTTTCTCCAGAGCAAGTGGCTGTGATTGAGAGTCTTGTTAGTAAGGGTAATGTGATGGCATACAATTCTTTTGTGGCTAGTGCTAATGCTCAGAAAAATATGCCTCCGTCATCTAGTGGTACTGTTGGTATATCTGAAAACCCTAGTCCAACTTTACCTATTTCATCGGCACCACCTATGAAACAACAATATAATATGCCGTTGAATTTTTACCCTACTCCAACCAATCAGCTTGTGGCTGCACCTACATACCCTAATCCTATTATGAGTGTGCCCAATTCGGCGTCAATGCCGAATCACTTTGTCACACCACCCATAGGTGCAAGCATGTTCGGTCTTCCGCTGAATTATGGTTCGGCACCCATCCCACAAGTTGCACCAATAGCTAGTACTCAGGTTGCTCCTATGTTATTGCCACAAACATCTTCATCTACCTCGGACCCAATTTTAGCTAAATTAAGGGAGGATTTGCATAAGATGTTTCTAGAAACTTTTGGAAACGAGCCGAAAGTAAAGAGTCGTGTGGATCAAAAGCCTTATCCTGAACACTTCGATGCAATTTCTTACCCTCAAGGTTATAAGGTTCCTGATTTTGTTAAATTTAGTGGTGAGGGTACGAAAACAACTTGGGAGCATGTGAATCAGTATCTAGCACAGTTGGGTGAAGCAGGTTCCATAGAAGAGTTGAAAGTGCGTTTATTTCCCTTGTCTTTAACTGGCACCGCATTTTCATGGTTTGTTGCTTTACCACATGGCTCAATTCTCTTATGGTCGCAATTAGAGCAAAAGTTTCATGATCATTTTTATAGCGGCGATAATGAGCTAAAGTTGTCACATCTTACATCAGTTAGGCAAAAACATGATGAATTGGTCACCAATTATGTCAAGAGATTTAGAGACATAAAAAACTGATGTTATAGCTTAGTGATAACTGAGAGAGACTTGGCAGATCTTGTTCTTAATGGTTTGAAAACTCACATTAAAGAGAGGCTAGAAAGTTATGAGTTTTTGAACATTAATCAAGTCTAACAAAAAGCTTTGGCTCAAGAGAGTCGAAGTAAAGAGATTCATAGGTCTACAACCGATCAACCTAGAACGCATATGGTTGAACACAATGACGATAATTCGAACGATGAGGTTGATGTTTATACTATTGAGTTTGTTTGGTCTTCAAAGGCCAAACCCTATACATGCAATGCTCTTAAGCCGATTCGCAAGAGTCGTGATGAGGAGATGAGGTTAACATTTGATATATCTAAGTGATAAGATATTCTATGCTCTCTTGCAGGATAAAATGATTAGAATATCACACACCATACCACCGTTTGATGAGCTGAAACATCATGCTTATTGCAAATACCATAATTCATTTTCTCATGCTACTAACGATTGCAATGTTTTTCAGCGACAGATACAATCGGCCATTGATGATGGTCGATTGAATTTTGCTGAGATGCAAGTTGATAAACAACCCTTTCCAATAAACACCATGGACTTTGAGGGAAAGAAAATGTTAATTCGGCCTACCATAGCCGAATCTGCTAATAAAGATAATGTTGTTATTGGTGAACCCATGAAAGGCAAGGAGGGCGACAAAGTCTTGGGAAGAGAGGTTGTGCTTGATAAGCAACCCGATGGCAAGGAAGTATTGAAGATCACCATAAAAAATCCCGCACTCGGGGGGCAACCACAAGTACAAGAAAATACTCATGTTAAATTTATCAAGCCCAAGAATTCAGAAGTTGGCAAGTGGGGAAAGAGGAGCTAAGCGGAAGCGAATCAAGCCAACTTTTGACATGCTGCTATCCAAATATGCAAGTCAAGCGGCCGGTTCTAGCTCTAATTGGCCATCACATTCGAAGCGTTCGAGATCGCTTCCGGAGCAAGAGTTTCGATGCTATGCAAGGCCATATGGGTCATGGGCGTTGACGCCATGGATGGCACAACCCTCCTATGCGCCATATTACATGAGAGACTTCAATGGAGGATGGGGGCAGCCCCCAATGGCTCCTTATGCTTTCCAAATGGGGTGGACAGCACCTAGAAGGCATGTTCGCGAGAGGCTTTATTATCCCACCCAAGGCCGTTTGAGTTATGGTGCTAATCGGCCAACAAAAAATTCTCAAAGTAAGGCCAATAAAAAGTGTGGTGTGTTAAGTCACCTAATGTGGAAATTTCAGAATGCAACAAGCAAAAGGAGATCAAAAAGCTGGTTGTTGGTAATCTGGCTACTTCTAATGGTGATATTGTTATTGTTCAGCAGGGTTCCATGGTTGATGATCATGAGGCGAGGACAAGCAAGGCCAAACCAAGGGATCCCAAATATACTCAACCTAAGTGGTGTCCTCCTGGTTTAACTAAGACCATGAAAAGGAGATTACAACGCATGAGGAACCACGATAAGGTAGAACACAAAGAGGAGAGGCAAAGGGACGAATTGTTTTGAAATTTAGCCCATAGCACTGACAAAACAAGTGTGGAGGCCTAAACAAAAATAAAACACAGATGCTTCTACATTAGCTGTAGCAATACCTTCACCACCAAAAAGGATGATGCGACCCCTATTAAATCGTCCACACTACCTGAAACATCCCCTTCAATTGAGGAACCTTTAAGCCCAATATACACATTGGGGGATGAAGATGAGATGGTGGATTATGAATCTATGCCAGTTCGGGAAGGTATGGATATTAATATGGTATATTACTTACCTGCCGAGTTTTGTGCTATAGGTGAAGAAGGGGAGGTAGCCCAGCTGAATTTTGGTCCTAAGAATGCTATTTTCGAGAAGCCAAGAGAACCGGTGAAACACTTGAAGCCATTGTACCTCAAAGGTCATATTAACAGATCGCCGGTTGCATTGCTAGGATGCTCGTTGATGGTGGTGCTATGGTAAATCTTATGCCCTACTCGGTCTTCAAAAAGTTGGGGTTAGATGATGATGCATTGATGAAGACCAATATGGTACTTAATGGATTCGAGGGTAAAGAAAAGACAGAGGCCAAAGGTGTGATGTGCTGGAACTCACCGTGGGAAGCAAAACTTTGGCCACCACATTCTTCATTGCCGAGGTGCAAGGTAACTATAATGTTATATTAGGTCGCGATTGGGTTCATGCTAACCAATGTGTGCCATCTACCATGCATCAATTTTTAATACAATGGATCGATGATGAGGTAGAAATCATTCACGTGGATAATTCGGCTTGTGTTGCTTTGGTCGATGCATCGGTGGATTGGAATCATCCCGATGTTACTTGCTTAACAGGGCGTGACCTCTCGGAGTTTGATTTCCTTAGTGCTACAAGGAACAGGTTCATTCCCATCTCTTTAATGTCGATTGGTGGTAATCGGTTACAAGGTATGATGTGAACAAGAAATTAAAATCAATGGCCGATATAGAATTATTGCCCTAAGCATAAACATTGCCAATATAGAAATTATCGCCCTAAGCACATAAAATGGCTGATGGAGTGTTGACATCATCCTTAGAACAAGCTATGCGGAAGTTATTTTTCGGCACACAAGCTTTGCCAAAAAATAGGGGGGCAGGTGTTGACACCAGATTTTAGCATGGTCAAAAACATAATTAAGAAAGCCTCAAATGGATAAGTGCTCAAAGTGAGAAAGTTCCGTATCGTCAAAAGGAGAAAGTTTGATATTTGGGCTGTAGCCATACGATCTCATCTCATCTCTTAGGCCGAAGTTGCGTTTGAAGTATTCAGATTTTGTATTCAGAACACTATTCGGCTGATTACGTCCCCAAGATGGTATCATATGGGAAAAGTTTCTACACGGATTGTCTTCGTCTCGTCGAAACGATCGGTTTTGATATAAGAAACGTCTAAATCGGAGTTCATATGCAGAAGTTAGAGCCAAAACGATGTGCTGCATAAGTCTGCCCCGGAAGTTCCGGGCAAAACTTCCGGGGAGGTTCCGGGCTAAACAGAAACTTTGCATGCAGTGCGCCCGAAAACTGGAATTTCAACATTATTTGCAGATTTGCGGGGCCGATTTCAACATATAGATGACCTCGAATGAAAAAGTGATCAACTAAGGAATTTTTCTGCATTGCAAGATCTACAACTTTGCTTTTGGGACCATCGGGATCCGAAGCCATATGCGACCTGTAGCAGCTGTGCAAGAGGGCTACTTGATGTAATTTTAGCCCGGAAGTTCCGGGCTGACCGGAAGTTCCGGCCCTCGTTGTCCGAGTTAGATTGTCTTTTGATGTTTTGGATAGGATTTGAGTCATTTTCTTGTATGGAAAGTCCAACCGCCTCATATATATGTAAGACACTAGTAGAAAAGGGGGCAAAGGTCTAGGCCGGGTCAGCCCATTAGTCCCGGTTCAGTCCAGAACCGGGACCCATGGGGGCATTCGACCCGATTCGTGAGCCCCGGCGGCTGGCCGGGCCACGTGGGCCATTGGTCCCGGTTCGTCTGGACCTTTTGGTCCCGGTTGGTGGGACGAACCGGGACCAATGGGCCTCGCTCCTGGCCCACCATCATTGGTCCCGGTTGGTGGCTTGAACCGGGATCAAAGGCTGCCCTTTAGTCCCGGTTCATGCCACCAACCGGGACCAATGATGTGCCTATATATACCCCCTCGCGTAAGAGCAGAGCACACTGCTCTGTTTTTTCTGGCCGCCGAGGGGGAGAGGGCTTGGTGGTGCTCTAGCTCACCTCCTATTCACACAAGGTGTTCGATGGAATGCGCGAGCTACACTACTTAAGCTTTCTCCTCTCCAAGCTCCATTTTCCTCAATATTTGTCTAGGTTTAGCGGCCCGTCACGCCCCATCCCTGTCTTCACCGTCGTCGATCACTCGCGCCGATCTCATTGCCGGCACCACCGTGGTGAGCCTCTTGTTCTTATCTTCTTTCTGAAAGGAAAAACATTCTTACTTGTATGTTTAGATAGATACTTGTATTATTTTCTTACTTTTATTATTGCATCTTATATAGTGCGATGGCTTTGGTATCCGCCCCTGTCGGCCCTCATCCTGTCTATGATTCGGATGTGGTATATATTATCTTTTCATAACTATTGGTTCATTTATTGTTTATGACAATTATGCCGACCAACGTGACATAGATTTTATTTATCTAGGAGGTTGTTGAACCGGAAATTTCAACTGACCCTATTGTCGAGAGGTTAAATTTAGTTGAAGAAGAAAACAATTTCTTGAAGGAAAAAATAAGAAAAATTGAGGAGGAGAAGATGATATTGGAGTTGCATGTTGCGGATGTCGTCGATGATCACAAGATCAAGATGGATGCAATGCGCTCGAAGATTAAAAAGATTAGAAAATATGCCATTCATACCGAGGCTTGGTATCATTATGCCGTTGGATCAGTTGTTACCTTGGTTGCGATTATGATCGCATTTGTTTTCACATTGAAATGTTTTACATAGTTTCAATGTATGGTTTAATTAATTTAGATGCTCTGCAGAGCTTTATGTTGTTAGATGAGAACTATGTATGTACTTTGGTTTTAACGTGATGATGAACTTCTATTAATTTGGTCACTTAATTATCTATTCATGATGTTCTGTAATGGTTTTTGACACATTTAATTATATATAATGCACGCAGATGAACCGACAATTGATGTACGGTGACAGACACACCTCCGAGTACATTAAGGGCGTGCATGATTTTCTCGAAGTGGCTGAGGCAAACAAGCAGAATGGTTTTATGTGTTGTCCATGCCCTATATGTGGGAATACGAAGTCTTACTCTGACCGGAAAATTCTTCACACCCACCTGCTTTACAAGGGTTTCATGCCACACTATAATGTTTGGACGAGGCACGGAGAAATAGGGGTTATGATGGAAGACGGCAAAGAAGAAGAGTACGATGACAACTATGTGCCCCCTTAATACGGTGATGCTACTGAACATCAAGAGGAACCAGACGATGTGCACGATGATGCTGCAACGGGCAAAACTGCTGAAGATCAAGAGGAACCAGACGATGTGCCCGATGATGATGATCTCCGCCGGGTCATTGTCGATGCAAGGACGCAATGAGAAAGTCAAAAGGAGAAGTTGAAGTTCGATCGCATGTTAGAGGATCACAAAAAAGGGCTGTACACCAATTGCGAAGATGGCAACACAAAGCTCGGTACCATAGTGGAATTGCTGCAGTGGAAGGCAGAGAATGTTGTGCCTGACAAAGGATTTGAGAAGCTACTGAAAATATTGAAGAAGAAGCTTCCAAAGGATAATGAATTGCTCGACAATACATACGCAGCAAAGAAGGTCGTATGCCCTCTAGGATTGGAGGTGCAGAAGATACATGCATGCCCTAATGATTGCATCCTCTACCGCGGTGCGTACAAGGATCTGAACGCATGCCCGGTATGCGGTGCATTACGGTATAAGATCAGACGAGATGACCCTGATGATGTTGACGGCAAGCCCCCCCCCCCAAGGAAGAGGGTTCCTGCGAAGGTGATGTGGTATGCTCCTATAATACCATGGTTGAAACGTCCATTCAGAAATAGAGAGCATGCCAGGTTGATGCGATGGCACAGTGAGGACCGTAAGAAAGATAGGAAGTTGAGAGCACCTTGCCCCTGGCCCATGACCATTAGTCATGGTTTGTGCCACAAACCGGGACTAAAGGGTTGGTCCTCGTTGCGCTCAGAGTTTAGTCCCACCTCGTCAATGGAAGGGCGCTCACACCGGTTTATAAGACCGTCCCTCTCTGCCTTGTTGAGCTCCTCTCAAAGTGAAAATAGATGCCCCTATACAGGGAATTTGACCTAAATTCATAGTGAATTTCTCTGAAATTCATAGAAATTTATTATGAATTTAGGTTGAATTTTCTCTATAGGCGCATCTATGTTCATTTTTTTGTAAAGTTAATCACAAACTTGCGATTCACACAAATTTCAAAGAATTCAAATTTTAACTATTGAAATTTGAAAACAAATGGCACTACCAACAAGTTTATAATTTTTCTAAAACTAATGGCACTAACAGAAAGTCTATAATTTTGCTGACCTAAAAGCAAAAAGAATTAAAAAATAAAGCAAAAAAAATAAAAATAAATAATGCATAAAACAAAACAAAAAAACTGGAAACAAAATAAAAATAGCAACAATAAGTATTTTGTTGTAAGTAGAAACAAAATAAAATAAATAAAGCAACAAAGAAAACAAAAAAACAAAA